>NW_003852404.1:33149670-33154552 GCF_000181295.1 Otolemur garnettii
TTGTGATACAAGTAACCCCTTCTATAGTTTAGATACATTGTGATACAACATTGTGATACAAGTAATCTTCTCTCATATTATGACTTAGTGACTTGTCCTTTTACTCTTTTTAGTGTTTTGGGGTTTTTTTTTTTTTGTGGGTTTTGGTTTTTGTTTTTGAAAGAAATTTTTATGTAATTCATTATAGCTTCTCTTGAGATTAAACCTTTTTGTATGTGTCCTGTTTAAGAAATCATTGTATATCCCAAGTGATCTCCTGTGTTATTTTCTAGAAGCTTTATTTTTTAACATTCACAGTTATGTCTGTAATCTACTTGCAGTTGATTTTTGCTTAACAGTGTAAGGTAGAATCTTCTGTCCCTCCCCTTCCTTCTTTTCTACTCACTTCTCCTCTCCTTCTGTTGTTGTTGTTAATTAGTCTTGCCTGAAGTTTGTCCACTTTTTACATCTTTTCAAGATCCAGCATTTACCTTTGTTGTTCTTTTTTATTATATGTTCATTTTCTATATTCAAACATATGGAGATTTGGGGGTTATCTTTCTTACTATTTTCTTATTTTTATTGTGAGCAGACAATATACAGAAGTTCCCAAAAAATGTACACATGTTTTAAGAAAGAAAAAATCTGTATTAACATTGTAAGGCTCAATATATACTGATAACAAAAGAGGAATACAAGTCACATTGGACTTCTACCATTATAGGAGGGTCTCAAAATGGTTACCGTCAGCATCCAGACAGACACTGCTGACTGCAGTGAACTACTGCTTGAGCAGCGTTGACCAGCGTGTCCACTTGTATCACTGCACATGCTGTTTCAATTTTTTCTTGATGTGCTGCCACGGTAGCTGGTTTTGTATGGCACACCACATCTATAAGGTCCCTCAGAGGTAGAAGTCAGGGGGAGTTAACCCTTTGACTATGGAGCGCTCAGAAACGAAATGTCCCAGTTGGTGCAAGCAGTGATCACAACCAACATTACAATACCCAGCCAGCATGCTGCTGTTTATTCATTATCGTGAAAGGCAACACGTGTAACAGTAAGAAATACTGGTTCTTATTCATGGTTTTCATAAAGCTTTCTGTCTCTATTTGCAAAATGAACCCCTACAGGCATCATTGGCACCAAACGAACATCTTGTTTAAAAATCCGCAGGCGTTGTTCACAGTTAAAAGGTTAAGTCAGGGGAATGTGGGGGATACTCAACCACACCTTATCCCTTGTCCTGGGTAATTTTCCTTGAGGCAAAATTGAGATGAACTCTCATGTCTTGGTGCATGTAATAATCTTGAGATGAAAACTGTCCACCTTGCTGTTTTAAGAATGTATTTTATTCTTGTCTGCTATCTCCTGTCTCATGTGTACATTGTTCAGTAGACTTCTGTGTCGAGCGTGTAGACTGTTCTGACACCATCAGCAGAAGAAGCAGAGCTAGTTGCTGTGTGAGGCCTCCCATGTCTTCCCTGTGCGCGTCACAAACAGCACCGCGTCTCAGACTTACCACACATGCGTGCATTTGTCAGGCCTGTCGAGGGTCTGATGCATGTTCACACCTGCATTGTTGACGTAATTCCACGATGTTCTCAAATTTCAAGTACTATTTCAAAATGGTCTTGTGCTTCTCAGATGACACCCATGCTTCCCCCATTTTCTTTGACTGTCCTGCCTGTCTGTCACCTGGTGACACTAGCATTCATTTGATTACACCATCTTTTCAGCAGCCATCATACTACACATTGCTACTGTAATTCAATTCAACTTTGAAAAGTAATACATAGGTAACATCACTTAAAATGTGTCTACACTTTTTTGGCATACACATATATTAGCTCTCTAACTTTCTTTGTAGCCCCTTATTAGGTCAATTTTTGTATATATTTTAGGTACACTTGAGAAGAATGTAAATTTTACATTTGTTTATTAGTACAGTATTCTATATATGTCTGTTGGGTGATATTTGTTAATTCTAATTAGGAAGTCATGGAAATTTTCCAGGTGAATGGTGATTTTCAGTAGGCTAACGTTAGAACACAGACATCTTCAAAATAAGATGATACTTAAAGCATGTCATTAACTTACCATAGTTTATTTGATTTGTATGGCAATAAATTGTTACAGGTTATTTATAGTTTATTCACCAAACTTATTCAATTGATGTTAATAAGAGTATAAATTATTTTTTCTTAATAATTTGAAAAGCCTTTGATGGATATCAAACAAAATTAAACTGAACAAAGAATAAGTATTTAAACATAGGAACACTTAAATTCTTCTATTTTTATAAATTTGAATTTTTTTGTTCAAGATTACTAAATGCTGACCATTAACTATGGCAGAAGACGACCTGGCTATTTTTGACTTGGGAAGAAATGCTTCTTTGTTGTTTCGAGTCTTCTTAGTTGTCACTTGGTGTTCTGTGTTCTTTTGCCTGCCCTGAATCTTCTTTCTGTTAGGAACAACTACTTTTATGATCCAAAAGATTAGACCTGAGGCTGAAAAAGCCAGATTAGTCCAGCTTTTCCATTAGGAGTCCCTGTGACTCTTTTCTTCTTCAATCAGAAAAGATTCCTGGCCCCTGGCCTCGTTCTGCCCCTCTACAGGTATTTGAACTTACCATGCTGTTGACCTAAATGGAGTCACTAAAATGCTTTGAATAAACTTTACAGACTTTTCATTCTTTTATTATCTGGTTACAGCAGGAGCCAAATGACTTTTTTCTTTAGGAAGAGATAGTCATTTTCTTTCCTCCAGAAAGTTATTTAGGACATTGGTTTTCAAACTCTGCTCTGTAAAGACGTAGGGGTTCTGTGGCATCATTTCAGGGGCTGTCTTGAAGGAAGAGATAGGGATGACTAAGAGATCCCCTTGGTCCACCACACCAGATCAACTACAGGCATGGTATATTTGATTAAACTTGTACAAATTCAGTTTCTGCTTACTAAAATAAGTAAATAAATAGATAAAAACCCTTTAAATTGTTTAAATCCGCAATAAGCAATCTCTGTGCATTTATAAACAAACATATTGGTCATGGGCCAAAATCTGTTCACTTCTGGTGTTTTTCTTGAAGGCAATTTCTTTTTCTTTGTATGTGTGAAGATATTATAGTTGATAGATCAAAGACCCTGTCTTGAAGTTAGGCAGGCCTAATGTGGGTCTGTTGTCACTCTTTGCTAATTTAAGAATACAAAACTAGATTCCTTATGTTCAATTTTAGCAGAGAGGTTTTACTTCCTACCCTCCAATACCCGCATTAATGAGGTAACTGTTGAGAAGACGTGCTAATCATGAGGTCTCCAAGAGGAAACAGGTAATAAAGATGTTAAAAATTGTCATTTATAATCTATTTCAGGAGTATCCAATGTCATTCCTCTGTTCTACTAGTACTACACATGGCAGAAGAAGTATTCCTTCTCCAAGGTAAAAACTTACTGCCAGTAGAAAGAAAATAATTATTAGCGTTGTTTTTGTTTCTTAGGCTGACAGAAGAGTAGCTGCTGGGTATGGCATCTCTGAAAATAGCCAGCTCAGTCATGTTTCTTTACTAGAAATTTACAGATCTTCTTTGATAATAAACAGTTTGAGATCTAGAAATCTGATTACTTACTGTGAGCAGGGTAAACCCTCAAGGCTTGAAAAATAATACTTTTAAAGCTGATGATAGTACTAACTATCAACCTAGAAATATCTGTGTTTAGGTGCTTATAGTACCCTGAAACTTAATTTTAAATCTGCATTTATTTGATAGATTGTACATGAGCTTCAACTTTTCACCTTAATGTTTTCTTCAGTCGTAGTACATAATAGCAGTAAGGGTTTTTTATTTGCTTTTTTACCCAGATGGCTATTTGCTACAAGGTAGAGGAATTGTGCATTAGAGTTGGGAGGAGGCAAAAAAGAACAAGTCAGAGACACAAGCTTTGTGCAGCTCACACAGGTTGGTTAAAGACGTTTTTACCACTTGTTACACTGTATTGTAGCAACTAAAAGATTTCTATTGCTATATCAAATCAGGCTGTTTTTTAAACTAGACTTATTTTCTTCTTTTTAAATCAGACTACTTGCCCCTAACCTCCCACTAACCTCATGTTAGGTCTCCCTTTTGTTTCTAAAAATGCAGTGTCAAGAATAAATGACATTTTAAAATGTCTTAATGGTAATTTTTGTGCCACATAGCTTAATTTTAGAATAGCAGCCATAGTTTTTTATAAATCCAAGTTTAAGTACTAAAAGTTACTAAACAGTTCTGGTCAATCAGAAATTAGACTAGAATTGCTAAGTATAGTCCTCATTAATAGTTTATTTTATATTCTGTAAGAGTTTATTATCTAAGACCTATGTTGACCAGAAGAAAAAGTTTTCCCATTTTTATAAATTACTTGTTAACAAAAGCTTTATTTATTTTTTTTCCAAATAAAGCCTCTGGCCATCTGTTCTATTACAAAAAAGTTGGAGGTTGCAAGAGCTGTTCCCTTCCCAGAATTTTTACATGTTAGTTGCAATTAAATGTATTTCTTTCTTTTCTGAATTTTCTTAGGAAAATATATATATATATATATATATACTCCCTGATTTACACTGAAAAGTTCCTTTCCTGACTTCCTCTTAATGAAGGTAGCATTGAGTCATTTAATAAATGTATTCTAACAACATACTTTCCAGGTGTGCTATATATAAACATTACAGCATGTATGTATTAAAGCAGCTGAAAATATATTGCTTGGGAGAAACAGAATAAAGAGAAATCCCATAGGGAACAGGGAAAGTTTCAAAGAGTATATACACTTTGAAGTGGGTCTTGAAGGAGGAATAAAAGTTCACCTAGTCAAAAGGAAACATGATTTTTGTGAAAAAAGAATTTGTATTGGCATTACAACTTGCC
>NW_003852404.1:33154755-33173266 GCF_000181295.1 Otolemur garnettii
TGAAAGTCTGTATAATTGTGCCCTCCTTCTGATGCTGGCTGGGAGTGAGAAGGGCCAACAGGCATCACACGAGGTGGGTGAGAGTTAAGACACACTTTCTGAGTGGCTTTTTACAGGTCATTTATCTCTCTTAGCTTAGTTTTTTCAACTTCAAAGTGAGAATAATAACTCAGATTTCAGAACTTAATTGAAAGACCTAATGAGATGATATCTATAAATCACGTAGTTTTAGAAATAAAAGGGACACCAAAGATAAAGTTCTAGGGCAGACTGATATTTAAGGGAAGAAGGAAAGCAGATTAGAAAGTTAAAAGGGGACTTCTCTGAAATAGGAAATAAACAAAGAAAAAGTAGTGTCTGGGAAACCAAAGTGGGAGAAAGTTCCACAAGATGAAGAGGACAGGCAGGATCAAATAGACCAAGGCTGGCTGCGTACTTCTTTTCCTGTTGAGAAAACACGTTTCTGAGGAAAACTGTATTTTCACCTACATTTTAGAGTTATGAATACACAGTAGAGTACAATGAATTCCCAGTGTATTTGGAATTTGAAATAAATACCAAATTATTCTAATTAATGAATTTTTAATTAATTTACTGCTTCTGAAATTCTAACCCTTGAATCTAATTGATTAAAATTCTTCAAAACAATCATATAAATGCCAACCTGTGGTGAAGAGATTCAAATCATGCCTCTGCACGAGGTATTTCTTCTCGTTGACCTCACCGTAAATGCTGTAGGGCAGCCTGGGTCCGAGGTGTACCTGCTACAGAAGGACTCGTAGCCGACCTTCTCAGGTCATTGCTTCAGATCTAGTCATTCTTAGTTTCTTTATGAAGTTGAAGTTGCCTGAAGGTATATAGTTATTTTTTACCTTCAATGAATATTTGAAACAATTGGGATGATAAAATATATGCGTGTGGTGTCCTATGTCTTATTGCCCCAGATCCATACTTATTTTAGCAGCTGTAATATCTGCTTCAGGGTATATAGCAGTGGGAAAGCTTGCAGTCCTTCTGATATGCGTTTAGGGTGGCAGTCTTTGTGCCATATTAATTAGCTGTGTAACTTCAGGCAAGTCAGAGTATTTGTGACCCTTGCTTTGATAAACCACCTGTATCTCACCTCATAAGGTTAAGACTCCGTGAATGAAGTGCTTTTTAAATAGCGCAAAATAGACATAAGGTACTGTTACTAATTAAGCTGATCACATGCCCTATACTCAGTTTACACGGGAATCTGAATCTTATTTGATTCCTGGACCAAATCCACCTTCTGTTTTATTCAAGAAGATTCTCTTCAGCTCTGAGGAAAGAGCACACAGTTTCTTCGGGAGGACTGTGCTCTGTGTGTTCAGTGTCCTCCGGATGCATTTCACTTTAGGACTTTGTTTAACTGTCATTTGGGCATTGAGATAGATTTTCTGTGGTTTTCATGTTTTTGACATTACTAATTATATAACTAGTTTTTTTCTTTTCCTATAGAAGTTACAAATAGCCTTACAAACTAGGCTTGTATAAGATCTCTGAAATATTAATTGAATATTAAATGGTTCAATGGGACCAGTTACAGAATTGATGCTCCTCTTTTTATTTTAAGTTTTAAAAATTATTACAAAGTTATTTGACTTTAATAGATTGATAGTGGTAGGATTTCAAAGATGAGGGAGGAAAGCTTGCTAATACCATGGCCTTGAAAGAGTCTTAAGTGAGTCTCCTCGATTACTTCTCTTTGCTCATATTCCCATCCAGTGGAATGGTACTATTATCTTGATGCTTTGATGGTGAGGGAACAGGTGTGAATAAAAATGAGTAAATATATTAATTATAGTATTGTTTAGCTGTAAACTTAATTTTTAAGGAGTACAGGTATCTATGATTCCTTAACTCATGCACTAGAAATTGGTGTAGGCAAACAGTGACTGTAACTTCAAACTTGTTGAAAGGATGACATGAACAGAATTGTTATCTCCTGATGGTAAATCTTAAGGAATTAATGAAAGGTGGCCATCGGTCTCTGTTTTGGTCAAAAGATGGCACTGTTGCTGTGCTGATTGTTCTCTGAAATTTGGGCTCCATCCTTTTTAAAGGCAGAGAACAGTTAAATTTAGTGATCTGATTAACACTGACCCTCCCAACACAATGCCAATTTTCTAATCAAGCACCAGAAGAATGGATGAGAGAAAGAGAATTTATATTTTTTAAATGCGTTGGGTTGTTTTAAAAGCTATTTATAAAGCTGGCATTGTCTGTTTGAGACTCAGAGATTTTCCATAGGAAAAATAGGACGCCCTGCCTCATATTTTAAATTTTGGTTAAGTTTTGAAATATTGTTTCCTTGGAATTCTGATAGCTGTCAGGATTTCAAAAAATTTTGAGTTTTGTTTGTTTTGTTTTAGTTTTTCAGGGTCGTTGAACTTAGGCTATCATTAAGGTAATGCTTTTTGTTCTTTGAGGTATTAAAGTTAAATAATCATTTTTCTTTTGTTTTCCTTGCTCACCGTTGTTTCCTGGAAATGTATAGGTGGTCTCTCTTCCTGGGCTGGGAAAGCAACATGTTCCCATCCTGTTTCTGAGCCAGTGTCTTAAACGACTGTCGAGGCTTGATTCTGTTTTTCTCCAAGCAGATCTTTCAAGGATGGAGATTTTTAGTGAAAGCCAATACGTTAAATTTTGGGAAAGAGAATGAATGCCTCAGAAAAATGGCTTCATTATTGATTGCAAAAAGTATTTAATAAAAATACAAACAAATCAAGACATTTTGGGTGGACTTGGAATTAGGAACCCTTGGTATATTGAGAGAACACAAAACAAGTGAATTTTCCTTCCTACCTTATATTAGAATGAGAAAAACCTGGTGAACTCCATTATGTAGCCTGCTTATTAGGAGATGTGCCTGGTGCTTTTTAAAGTTAACATTTCAGTGGCTTGCTTGTAAAAAGTAATTAAATTAAGCTTTTAATGTATAACTATGTGGGTAGTATTACATGTACTTACAGATATAATACAGGAAATATTTTACATAGCTTCACAAAATAACTCATTTGAATCTAAACACAAGCCCAGAATCTTATTCAAAACCTTTAAGGCCGGATATGTTTTAGAATGCAGAATTTGGGGGAATTTTTAAAAGGTAAGGGTATACATTGGTTATATGATGAAACTTCTTTCCTGCAATAAGGTCTGGATCAATAGTCCATAATCAAACATATTAATGTTTTTTGAGCAAAACATATGAATAATTATCCTACATGGGTTTGGTCTCAGCCATAAGTAGCCTTACATCAATTTAGGTCAGATATTGAGATCAAATGAATTTGTCACAACTTAATAAAACAACCTGCAAGTTTGGGAGCTTTTTGGATTTCACAACAGTTTGTAAGAGATAGTAGGCCTGAAGTACCACTCCAGAATATTTTGTGAACTGCCAACATCTATCAAGGATTTTCTTTTTGTAAATAAGGAAGATTAACACAATGTTCTATACAATGGTTTATTTTTTAAGAATATGCTTTGTTTTGTTTTTAGCTGCTTCATTAACTAGTTTGTTCAAGCACAAAGTGCCTTTCAGCCCCTTCCATAATACATAGAAAGAAAACCAAAGATTTGAGGAAAGTTATATGGCCAATATCTGCCATATAGCAACAGGGTATCTAGAATACATTGTGTAGCAAGAACGCCATCATTCTTTCTTTCTTAGGAGTACTTGGGGAAAAGCATTTCCCACTGTATTTTATGCTATACTATTAATCAAAATTAGCTTCGTTTCCTATAGCAGTGTGCTGAGGTGGTATCTGCTTACGTATTTCAAATAGAGTTTAGGCCTAATCAGTGCTTGTGTAGGAGGCTTCTGAGGGGAATATACAGAGGGAGCCAAAAAATGTATACACATTTTAAGAAAGGAAAAAACTATATTGCAATTGTAATATTCAATATATAGTGATACCAAAACATGAATACAAGTGCCATTTCATTTCTGCAGTAATAAGAGGTGCTCACAGTGGTTACCATCAGCATCTAGACACTTCTGATTGCAGTGAACTACTGTTTGACTAACGTTGACCAAAGTGTCCACTTGAATCATAGAGCATGCTGTTTCTATTTTTTCCCGAAATACCACCCATGTAGCTGGTTTTCTGTGGCATACCACATCCTTTAACGTACTCCACAGGCAGAAGTCAAGGTTTGTTAAGTCAGGAGAATATGGGAGAAATCCAACCACACCTCTTCGTCCTGTCCATTATCCTGGCAAATTTTCATCCTCATGGAGGTAAGCTGTCACATCTCGTTGCGTATTATTAATCTTGGGATAAAACTTGCCTTTTTTCTGTTTTAAGAATGCATTTTATTCTTGTTTTGCCAATACTGTTTCACATGTGCATTGGTAGACCTCTGTGTCAAGCATGTATACTGTTCCAACACTGTTAGCAGAAGCAGCAGAAATATTTGCTGCGTGAGGCCTCCTGGATCTTCCCTTGTGCGTGTCCCACACAGCACCACGAGTCTCAGACTTACCACAGGCGCATGTCGGAGGTTCTGTTGTGCACTCGCACCTCCACTGTCATTGTATTTCCACAAAGTTCTTGAATTTCAAATACCACTTCAAATGGTCTTGTGCTGCTCAAGTGACAGCATGCTTCCATTTTCTTTGACTGTCCTGCCTGTCACAGTGCCTGTCATGGTGACTCTATCATTCATTTGATTAATGCCGTCTTGTGAGTGAACATACACTACACATTGCTATGGTAATTCAATTCAACTTTGAAAAGTAATACCTAGATAACATCACTTTAAATGTGTATACATTTTTTGCCCCCCTGTTTATGTTTCTGTGTATGTTATAGAGAGGTTATATTCATATATTATGTAGCAAATCTGCTTCCTTTAGTAGTACTGACCCAGTGAAGATTAGTTGGTTAGTGGGCACAAAAATACAGTTAGATGGAAGGTATAAATCCTAATATTTGATAACATAGTAGGGAAATTACAGTTAATAATTTATTTTATATTTCAAAATAGCTACAAGAGAAGAATTGTAATGTTCCCACATGAAGAAAAGATAAATGTCTGTAGTGATGGATTTCCCAATTACCCTAACTTGATTACATGTTATATGTATATATATGTATCATTATATCACCTGTACCCCCAAAACATGTATAATTAATTGAAAAAACATAATTTATAATTGCGTAATCTTGAATAATTAAATATTGAATAATATGTAACACCTAAGATAATGTTTCCTAGTTCCCATTTCATTTCAGAATATTAGGTTGGCATTCTGCCTGCTCTGATCAAATACTTTTGCTTCTCTTGTATTAGTCATGACATCTTTTTCTGAATTGTACTTTTGAGTATCATTAGAAAGCTCACTGCTACTCTTATAGTTCAATGGTGAATAATGTCAGTCTTAATACAACTTGGTTTGTAGTAATTTCATGCAGCATAATTAGTGGTTATAGTACAGGTGGATAATACCACATTACTCAGGATTTTATTGAACCGTGAAACTTCTAGTCATTGAAAAGCCAGGAAGCCATGCCTCATTTTGAGAAGGTTGGCAGAGGATACTATTATGTCAAAGTGGATGTTGCTTAGTTGGTTGTTTGGTTTTCCTTCCTTTATTAAACAAAATAAGACTAGTTTTGCATGGTACAGAAATGTACACGAGCACAGAGAATCCATTGCCTTCTATCGGACCCCAAATCCAACCTTTCTTTCTTCTCTAGTCACGACTTGTTTTTTATGTGGTTAATAGCACAGCTTTGCCCAAGTTTATAAGTATTATTCAGGTTTCTCTAATTCTTAAATGTCTCTACCTCTGAAGAATCTTAAGTTTGTTGGTGAGTTGGTTAAGGCCTACTAAGCAGTATCTTTCTTGTGTTCTGGTTGAACCATTTCTCTCCTGAAACAGCCCTTCAGCCCTTCTCACACCCCACCATCGAACTCTTTCTACAAATACACACACACACAGTCCTTTCTTTATGATTTGAATGAAGCTTATGACAATAATTATTTATTTCTTGTGGTTTATTTCAATATATGTTTTATGGAAGCAGCTTATTTATCCTAGCTAGACCCCACTTTAGGGGACAGGATACTGCATATTTAAGTACTTATATTTTAGGAGTACATTAATTTTCAGTTAGCATGTTGTAAAACACATCTTTTAATTTGTATTGGAAAACCAAGACCAGAAGTATTGATGTTTAAATTATTGATCTAATCTGATTATAGAGTTGTTGAATCTTCTAGCCTTCACAGAATATATATATTCTAATTACAGAGATCATTTTATCCTTCCTACAAAGCTAGTGGTGGCCCTCAATATGGACTGGTTCAGTTCATGAGAAAAATGTCATCTGTGCCATAAAGTAATTCTCAGTATAGAAAAATCCTAGCTATAGCCCCTGGGAGAGAGTCCTTGCAGATGCATACTGTCCTTGATCTTGGAATACAAATTTGTGTTACTTTTGAAATCCATAACTACTAGAAGCAAAAGGATAAAAATGATATTTAAATAATAGCCAGCAGTTGCAAAATAGTAACGACCATTTGACAGGAATCCCTCACATTTTGCCCTAGGGTTTTGATATTAACTCAGTTTGTTAAAAAAGCTTTTGTATTACCACACATAATTTTTATGTTTAGAAATTAATTCAGGCAGTTGAGTTATACCAACCTAATTTTAGAAAGATAAATTATGAATGTTAAAATGAAAACAAAGCAGAAGAATCAGCCAACATTTGGGAGCATTATTAATTTAATTTAAATTAATTTAAATTTGCATTAAGCCGGAACATATTGTTTGTGAATGATGAGGCTTCTATGTACTTTTGTACAACTTTAATAAGAAAGAATCATACTTACTTGATTAAGCATTGGCTTTGCTAATTGAGGAACTAGGACCAAAATAAGTCCTTTTAATGGGAGTTTAAAAATATCTGCATTAAAACACTGCATTTATCCCTTCCACAATAATCTAACATTTGTAAAGAAAATCTTATACATATTGCTGTAGTCAGTAGAAAATGATCCAAAATGAGTGTAGTTATAACTTACACAGTTTTAGCAAAATCTGTGTCTGCCTTAGTGTGTCACTGTCAAAAACAACAAAAAAGCCACCACCAGGTATGTATTACGTCTTTCCTATTGCTGCTGCAACAAATTACCACCAATTTAGTGTCTTAAAATAACACAGATTTATTACCTCTACAGGGGTCACACATCACAATGAGTCTCACAGGGCTAAACTCGAGGTGTTGGCAGAGCTCTGTTCCTCTTGGAGACTCCAGCCGAGAATCCCTTTGGTCTCCTTTCACCACTTCCAGAAGCAGACCATATACCTTGGCTCTTTGCCTTTGGCCAGCAGTCCTGTCACTCCAATCTTAACTTCTACCATCACATCTCCTTCTTTAACTGTCCTGACTCCTTCTTTCACTTACAAGAAACTTTGTGTTTACATCGGACCCATTCGTTGGGATAACCCAAGATATTCTCCCATCATAGGATCCTTGATTTAGTCACATCTGCAAACACCCTTTTGTCACGTAAAATGACACATTTCTAGTTTCTAGAGATTAGGATGTGTCTTTGGGTGATTATTATTCTTCCTACCATGAAGTGTTATCCCCTTAACATTCCACATCTCTCATGTCTAAACATGAGCCTTTTTTATTTTTATGGGAGGTATTTGAAGGACAGTGAAGAGTAAGAAGATATAGATAAAAAAATTTAGAGAGCAATAACAAACAAGTAAGGGTAAGCAGACCCTAACTGGTAACCACCCCCCAAATATTTTTTATTCAATAAATGAATTTGTGGGAAGTATAGAAATTCTGAATACCATAATATTTTAGTTATCTGGGATCTCAGAGAGTATGTTTCCTAGAGAGGTTATCCCTTAACAGTCAAAATTTTTTTTTTTAAAAGTAACTGACCTCAATGGGAACAATTCTGATAGTTATTCTGTTATCAAATCTCCCCTTAGTTTACATTATTATAGAAATGAAGCTCATGGGTAAAAAATTAAAAATGTAAATGAGCTTCTAGTGGAGAGGAATGTTCCCTCACCACTCCTTCCTCTCTTCTCCAGCCTTACTCCTCAGAGGCAATGACTTCTCGTTATTCCTGAGCCTAATTTATTCTCAGGTCACCCCAAATGTCTAAATATTATGTTTGTCCTTTAAATAAAAATTATCAACTTTAGACATTGACTCCTGACTCATGGGTAGGGTTTATCTCACTTCCACCACTCTTCCGTCATCACAGTCCCTGCACCCTGTAACCTCACACTGTTCGTGGTTTCTCCTTCAATCAGCTCTGAAACTTGGTATTATGCACCTAGATCTGCATTTCTTTTTCTCTGAGTGATAGAACATTTCTCTTATACTCACTTCAAACTTTCTTTTTTTCTCTTTATATCTCTTTATTCTCTTTTAAAAATCATCAGGGAGGTATCTCTCGGCATTCTCTTTTTATACAATAAGAATATTTCCGTGCCTACCCTGCCTGCCATGTCTCCCTCCCTCCTACTCCCCACGGACTTACAACTGTGCTTGTCCTTTTGCAGTGTCAAGGTTGATAGTATTTTTTCTGAGATCTTATAATCTGTTCTGAAACATCATTAAGATTGTCCTATGGAGTGATTCTGGACATCAAAGATCAATAAATGGTGTATGTTGTTTGCTTCTATAAATATTGTCTGCTGCAGAATGGAGGAATATATTAGAATTAAATTTCATCTCTGTTGGTTCAATGTCATGGTTGGAGTACTGCTGAAAGTCACTCCCTTCTCTGCAGTCCTGTGCTGCATTCACTCTTTTCTGGGTCACATTCTCCTCTTTCTTTATTCACCCCCTCATTTTGCTAAAGTTAAAATTTCTGAGTCATCAGATGTCTGTAGGTTTCTGTATTCCTCCTACATATTTATCTGATGGGTTGGCTGCAAATAAGATGCACTTTAAATGGCTCTTCCCCAGGATTTGGAATGACTTGCTCCCCTGATGCCACTCTGACTCCTGGACTCTTAATAGGTGACCCATTTTTCTCTCTGGAGGCATTGAGCATCTTTTCTTTGTTCTTGAAGTTTTAAAAGTTAACACTGATGTATCTAAATATGGGTGTTTTTCGGTCTTTAGAAGATTGAAGTTTTTACGGTTTTCCACAAGACCCTTTATGTATTCTTCCTCTTAACGTTCTGATCTCATCTCAAACTCCCACCCCCTCCTTACTCTAGCACACTGTCCTCATCTTCCCATGAACCTGCCTCAGGGTCTTTTTACTCACCAGCTCTTCGGTGTGGCACGCTTTTCCCTGGGATATCTGCTTGGCCTACTCCTTTTACCTTCTCAGGTCTTTGTCTGAATGTCACTTTCCGAAATGGCACGCTCTTCTAACTGTCCTATTTAAAATTGCAATCCCTCAGCCATCCAAACAATCCTAATCTTTCCTTCCTGCCTTAATTTTCTTCGTAGAACTTATCACTAAATTGCCAACTAAGTCAAAAAATATGCAAACACACATATGTGCATATAGGTTTATGTACAGTATAGACATATATACACATATATCTTTATACATGTGTGTGTGGATATGTATATATATTTATGTTTGTATGTGTTTATGTATGTTTATATGTACTTTATATTAGTTTGCCAGGGATGCACATCAAAATGCCACAAACTGGGTAGCTTAACAACAGAAGTTTATTTTCTCACAGTTCTGGAGATTAGAAGTTTGAGATAAAGGTGTTGGCAGGATTAGTTTCTTCTGAGGCCTGTCTTAGTGGCCTGTAAGTAGCTGTCTTTACCCTGTGTTTTCTTCACATGGTCCTCCCTCTGTAATGCTGTTGCCAAATGTCTTCTTCT
The DNA here is from genome assembly GCF_000181295.1 of Otolemur garnettii. NCBI lineage: Eukaryota > Metazoa > Chordata > Mammalia > Primates > Galagidae > Otolemur > Otolemur garnettii. The sequence goes on from NW_003852404.1 coordinate 33,164,625, forward strand.
TTGAAGATAATCTTCTTGGAAAGATACAGGTCATATTTGATTAGGACCCACCCTAATCAAATAGAAACTTAGGACTGCTTTTAACTTAATTGCCTCCTTACAGATCCTGTCTCTATTTCTTTTTTTTTTTTTTTGCAATTTTGGCTGGGGCTGGGTTTGAACCTGCCGCCTCTGGTATATGGGGCCGGCGCCCTACTCCCATGAGGTACAGACACCGCTCCTGGACTCTCTCTCTGAATATAGTCATATTCTGCAATACTGGGCATTATGATTTAAACTGATGAATTTAGGGGAACAGGTTTCAGCCCATAACATTTATTTTTCATATTCTATATTCTCCAACCAAACTTTAAACTTCATAAGGGTAGGGGATTTATTTTTTTGTTTGTCTGTTTTGTTCATTGATATATACCCAACACCTAGAAAAATGTTCAGCACATAATAGATGCTAAATAAACAATAATGAATGTGCTAGCCCCTTGATGAGTTACTTTTTTCATACTCTTATCTCTGGGAAATTATTTTATTATTTTATTAATTCATCTTGCCCCTCCCCCCAGTTCTCTATATATCTTCCTAGTACTCTTGTTAATTGAATCGTGGACCTACTTGATTAGTCCTCCCTGTCTCATTTGCAGTGAATCTGTTATTGTTCTACTTTGGGGAGGGGAATTTTCTTCAACCTTAACTCAAAATACTTCTACAGAATATTCTTTATTTTGGGAAACATATATTTAATTTTTAAGATCTCTTTTTCATACTTTTTCGTTTTGTTGTTGTTATTTTGTTTTCATGGGTTTTTTTGTTGTTTTATTGTTGTTGTTTATCTTTGTTTTTACCTTTATCTGTGTATTTTCTGATCTTTCTGTATTAATTTGATCTTATTTCTACTTTGTTTCCTGAATTTTCTATTTCTTCCTAGGTCATTTATTTATTATTTATTTTGTTCTTTCTTTTACACTTTACTTAAGTAGTTTTCATCCTTAATTATCTGCCAATCCTTAGTTCTACATTTTTATTTAATAATGAGACAATAAAAGTTCTTGAGGTTTATTTTAGGGGTGAGACGTTTTGCCTGGTGTTGCTACTTTATGATCTGGCTATTGCTCTGGAGGCTTTCTTCCAGTTACAATACAGAATTCTTTGTTTTGGAGACCAACACCTACCGTGGCTCCTTAGGCGCCCCCAGATAGGTCATTCAGTTTTCTTAGATAAAACTTTTTACCTCATTGCTCAGCCTGCAGTATAGGAGAATGGCATCAATGGTTTCTTACCTACGCTTTCAGTTGGTATCTTTATTTTTACCTTCATTTCCATTTTTCAAAGACAAACCCATTATTCAATACTTTGCCCCTCCTACTTTTAAAAGGACCCCTACCAAACACACTCTTTCTGTCTTTTCCATGTTGATTGATTATTGTTTTCCCACCATCCAGGGTAAATTAGAAAGAAATAGATGTAATGCTAGAAACTACTCAGAGTTATGGTAGTTTGAGTAAGGTCAGCATCAAGGATGTAATCTTCCTTGCCCTCGGACCCCTTCGTTTCCTGTTAATGTACCTCACTAACTTTCTGCATTTTTCTGATTACACACAGGTCTGCAATTAAGGCCTTACGTCCTGGAGGTCTACTCCTGTACTCTACATGCACACTTTCCAAGGCAGAAAATCAAGATGTAATCAGTGAAATTTTAAACTCCCACGATAACATTAGGCCTGTGGACATCAACGGAATAGCAAGGACTTGGTCCCAAGAGTTCACATTTGCACCCACTGGCCAGGAATGTGGGCTCCTGGTGATTCCAGATAAGGGCAAAGCCTGGGGCCCAATGTATGTAGCCAAATTGAAAAAATCATAAAGCATAGGGAAATAGTGACATGAATTTTGTAAACTATGTTGATATGTTTTTTTCCTGAGCTCGTTATATGCTACTATTTAAATAATTATGCAGTCATTTTCTCAGGGTCTGTTTGGAATCCTATTTAGTTCATCCTTTAGCATCTCAGAATGTAGGGTTGAGAATCAGGTGTATTTTTTTCCTAGAAATATATCTGTTGTAATGATTTAAGGTGGTGCAGATGGCATTTGTTCTGTATAATAAATCTTCTGTCTTTTACTTGGCATTTTGTAGTTAAGTTAATCAGAATACATGGTTTTATGCATAAAGTGTTTAGAACTACATTCTGTCTGTGGTGTTGTTGCTTTGAACCATTAACAATACACATTTGCTGGCACTCTTACTATTTTCTTCCCTATCAAATATATAGATTTTTTAGTTTTTTCCCCCTTTTTCTGTAAGAACTGATTGGTATTCTGAAACTAACTTTTTAAACAGCACTATTTCTAGTTCTAACAAAATAGATTTCTTATTTGTGAAGTTGTTTCGGTTAAGGACTATCTTCTGTTTACTGCAAAGGTCAATGACTCTATTGACACCAGCTTTGTTTCCTCTCCTATTTTTTTTTTATATTCACAAATACAAATTGAAAGGGTAAATTATGTTGAAAGGCCTTTAGAACAGCAGATTCACATGTACGTGTTTGACTTTCAACATTCAGCTTATAGAGTAATGGAGTCTAGCCAGCAGGCTATAAAGCAAGTACTTGAAACAAAACCAGAATGATTAATAACCGCAATAACCGAACTATATTTGGAGAGTTTTGGTACATAATTGCAGTCATAATGAGCATTACAGAATCTGATTATCTTACAGTTGCAATCTGGAAGGGCTTTTTATTTTACTTTATTATAAAATGGTATATGAGAGCATGATGTCACATATTAATGCACAAGAGGAAGATGCCTAATGAAAGTGGATTATACTATTACCAAAACCCAATACCATTTACTAAGTGACTCTCCCTGTTTACATATATCCAGGGAATATTGTGCATATTACTTTATATGTACTTAGGGTTTTAGCCTCAGTTTGGGATCATGCATTTTCTCCAGAAATTACTTCACTTAAAGTCCAAACATATTTTTCCAACTATTAAGAATAATTATGTAGCATACTTCAAAAGGCTATATCTACTTGGAAATTAGCATTAAAAACCTCTTTCTGTTTATAGAAATACAAAATTCTGTGGAAACTGGATACTTTTGAATTGTTCATTTCATTCTGTGTATTTAGACTAGAGACTCTTTTCTCAGTAACTATTTATTTTTGTTTTGCAAGCATTTGTAACTGGGTTCATATCATTGAAAAGTCCTAGGAAGAATCTTTTTCTGTTCCTTCATTGTGTTGATCATTTTTTCCTGTATATTTATCCTATATATTTAGAGTGAAGCTAATTCTCTTGGACCCAAATATGTTGAGTTACTACTGAAGGCTAATTGATAATGGAAAAGATTTTTGTTTTTATTGGTTTTTGTTATTTTTTAGTTTGTGGTTTTTGTTTTTATTTTTTAATTTGAGAATTTGTCTTCATATACTGTAGGTTTTAAAAGTGGGTTTCTTCTGTATAGGTTAATTGCAAAATAAATTTTTGCAGTGTATTTTGCTGAATGTCATTATTTTCCCGGTATAATGCCAAGAAGGTTTGTTAACTATAAGTATAATGAAACAGTCAACATTTATTGAGCACTGACTACTTGATTAATTTTTTTATTTACATTGTCTTTTTGATATTTACAACAAATTTAGGAGTGAATTTTTTGTAACTGAGAAAGCTGGAACTCAGTGCTATTTGTAGCTTACCAAGGCTACACTGGTAAGTAAAGGGTGGAGCCAAGCTTAAAACTGACTCCAAAGCCCAGGCACTTCTCCCTGCAATATGCCGTCTCACAGAGTGTAGGTTACGCATACAGGGGGAACCCTCAAGGTTAACAACTGGTTTTACCCCGATTCTTCAGTGTTCAATTCTTCACTTTTATGCAATTCCCTATTCTCCGGGCATCAAAGAATTAATCAATACTTGGGAAAAACTCTTTGAAATAGTTCCAGGAATGTTCTAAAGAAGTAGTCTTGTGATTCTAATACCAAGAAATCTCCCATGGAGATATTCTGTGCCTTCCTTTTCTTTGCAGATGCTGAACTGAAGAATGGAAATTTGGAGCAAATTTGCAGTGTCACTTAAAAACCTAGGAGTAATTGATACTGTTTTCTGTGACACTGTGTTTCTTTCAAAATAGATTTATAAAAATTTAGGTTGCTTACAACATGTCAGCTTCTGTCTACCACCAGCACACTGAAGAGCTCATAATTTCAGAAATAGACTATGAATAAATGTAATGCATTTAAATGGTTTGTACTGAATGTTTAAAGCATCAGATACTATCTGTGGCTTGAAATCAAAGTGGCCTACATTTTTTTAATCTAATTTTTTTTATCCATATAGCCTTATACTCAAGATTGCAAATTACTCCCTTAGCAGTATTGTGAAAAATACCCTTTCATGCAATGTGTGTAGGTATAAAATGATAGCTACCTGAGCAGTTGTTACGTGACTAAATAATCACAAGTCTAATAGATCCTTATGCAAAAAGGCTTTATGCCAGCGAGATAAGCATCAGATAATCTGCATAGATGAATGCAACTTATCTGAAATACAAAGAGAAAATTGGAACCTATAGCAATGATTTTATTAGATACCAGGAAGTCCTTTGATGCAATTGAATGAGACTACTTGTATTATGTGTTAGGCAAATTTGGCTTTGGGGACAAATAGAGCAGATAGCACAATTTATTTTCAACACACTTATATGGCTCAAATCGATGGTTTACAATCTCCCTTTCCCTGCCTTATTGCTGCAGTGGGGAGGGAAGTAAGGATGATGCCCATTACTGATGTTACTCTTCAGACTGACATTGAAGCTAGAATTTCACAGAGATCCCATGGGTATCTGAAGAATATTCAGATAAAGGTTCACAAGTTAACTAATGTATGCTGATAATCTACTACTTGTACTGAAAGCTTTAACAGCATCTGTCCTGAAAACATTAAGAGTAATGTCAGACTTTGGAATGCCTTCAGGCTACAAAGTCAATGGGAAAGAATCAGAAATAGCACGTTGACAGAAGAGTTTCCACCAATACTGTTTATTGTGTGACATTTAACGTAAAATAAAAATCTTAAAAGAATTGATATGAGATTCTCATTAAGGAATGATTAAACAATAAACAAAAATTTTAAATTGACCTGAAATTCAGTGCTGAGTTTTTTTTTAAAAATAGGTTTTATCAAACCTAAGGAGAAAGAAAGCCTAGTAAGAGCTTGTACATCTTTAAAATTTAATTTGTTAGTTCAAATATTAACTTGATACCTTTCTGTAACTTTTCACAAGTGAAGAAAGTAATTTCCTAAGTCATGTGAGACCTACAGTGGTGTTGAAACCCAGTGGAAGCATATGCTGCCTTAGGAAAAGGGCTGCTTGCTCTGCTGGAAGCTATTAATGGTGTACGTCATGACTCAATTAAGCTTGCTATGGCTTGTCAAAAGGAATTTTCCACTGCATACTGCTATGGAAGAGCCTATTACACTCAAATAACTAAACAACCTAGCAAAATCAACAGAATAAAAATGTATAGTCTAGTGAAAAATAAGAAACAGGGCCATGGCACCAGGTTTCATCCTAGTTCTTAAGAACAAGTGGAAATAAAATTGCAGATTTTAAGAAAAGTAGACCAAGTTCAGAGGTATTAGCAATGATAAAAGGACAAAAGGGACTGAGTTTATATCAGCCTATAATTAGTAAGGTATAAAGAAAAAGAGTTTCCACTTATTATGAAATTCATGAATTTCACTCATTAGGTTTTCACCAAACATAATGTTAACAACCTTTACCTAGTGGAAAAGGCATTAATACTCGTTGAGGGTATTAACAGCAGTCACTGGGGTGAGGGACAGAAGAATGAGAGGATGGGAGGACTTGTGCTGGCTCCTAAGTTAATGTTAGTAGGAACAGGATTACTATGGGCTTATAACTCAAAGCTGCCAGCTTTCAAAAATGGAAGGAGGGACATGGTGGTAACAATTAGCTCTGATGCCACTGGAAATTGTTCTGTATGGTACCTTAAGCCATGAACAACTAGCTAAAAGTTATGTCACATTTCTACATGACAGACTTCCTTTTTGAATTGATCCTAAAAACCTCAATGTAAGTCCTAGATCATAACAAATGGGTCTAATAAACACAACAGACATACAGCAATCAAACTACTTGTGTTCTCCAATGAAAGATTGCTTCATGTTACATCCTAGTTAGTGTAGAGGGGGGTAATCTCTGTTGAGTCTTCTATATGAAGCAGTAGCTATGCCTATAGAAGCATTATTTTTAGCTACCCAGCCACATAGACTTAACGCAGTAGGTTCCTTTTCCATCCGGCAGCTGCAGTATTGACTTGACAAAAGCAATCTGATGTAATTTCAGAAGAGGTGATGTTTCAGTCCAGGAGAAGTCTAAATGGAATCTGGCGTATCACTCAGGGACAGAACCTAAATTGAGTCAGTCAAGCTCATGTCAGAAGCAAGGGACACTGTGGTCAAGCATGGAGGATTTGGGAGGCACTGCCAGGAAGCACAATTCAACAAAGTTGAGATGTTCATCTATCTGGTCACCCTTACATTCCCTGAGGACTTTAGTTGTATCTTCTCTATCAGAACTTTTGCCACCCACAGGCAGAATTCAACATCTCTGTGGAAACCTATCCCATATCCTGCCTTCCTTGCCTTTCCTTCCCTGGCTTTGTCTCCCTTTATCTTTAGCAACTCCCACTCCTGGGCATTCCCCAGAATTTGCTAGATCCATGTTCTAGTAAACCTTTCCATATGATGCACCTGTTTTATTTGCCCTATGGTAGTGGTACGGTGGTAGCCGTGTGTGGCTACTGGGTACTTGAAATGTGGCTAATGTGACAGAAGGACATAATTTTTTTAACATTTAAGGTAAGTAGCCATGGTTGGTGGCTACCATATTGGATAGCACAGATACAGAATTTCTCCACTTAAGAAAATTTAATCTTATGACCTCCTATTCTTCCAGCTCTCTCATTTTTATTAGACTGCAATTCAATTTCCTTGATACCTATTGTTTTTAAACCTTCATTTCCTTGAAGACTATCTCATTCATCCTGGACACTACGGTCAATGCCTTAAAATTTTTCTATCACAGAACTCTCATCTCCCTCATGCTCTTATATTCCTTGCAACTTGATAATTAAATTAGCCATTCTAGATCAATCCCAAAGTCCATGCCTATACTGATATACTTACATGACTGAGCATTGTTTGAAAAAGAAGAAAAATACAGCATGGCAGACTGATTTCATCACAAATTCTTGCTCACCTGCCTCTCCTAAAATTTTTGCAATGCTTAATAACTTTTGTTCGTCTTTGGACAAATTCATTTTCCATTTCTGTTAGTGAATTTTCTAAACTTTATTCTCTACAGTTCTTCTATATAAATACTTTCCTCTTTGGTCTCCAAAGATGGCCCTCCCTCCCTAGTTCCTTACAGCCATTACAGTGACTGCCCTTACCTCTAACTTTTACAGGCCATACTCCTCATTTTATTTACAAGCTAATACCATCCATCTGCCCTCATAAGTGAAAGGTCAAAGACTGAAAATAAAAGATTATTCCAAGACGTGAAATGAAAGGAAAATAGGATCTAGGTTCTGTGTGGGCAAAAGCGGCCTTTATTCTACCCCAGTGGGGCAAGCTGAGTTCAAGAAAGAAGTCAGCATGTTGATAAAGATGGATGGGGATTTTAAAGGTTCGAAAGGTGAGGGGTCAACTTGTCCTTTCCTGAGTGGAACACTTGTCAGAAGGGTGGGGGTTGACCCATTCACCTTTCCTAGGCGGGATATCTGTTGGGAAGGTAGGAGGTTGAACTCATTTACCTTTCTCATGTGGCACATCCAATGGGAAAGGGTAGGGGGTTGACCCATTTAGGTAGGTCCACCCTCTAAGGGGGGGGGGTTCATACATGTGACTCTTATCAATAAGTTAAAGTTTGGAAGTCATATTCCATTTTTTTCTTTCCTTTTTTCTCAGTCACAGCTCTAAATAATAACCAACTCCTATCTTTTTTTTATTGTTCTCTTTTAGTGTACCATGAACATTGCCTTAATTATGGTCACCTGAGCTACAGAATTTTTTTCCCAGCTCCTCTTCTTACCCACTGCCTCACACCTCACAATCTACACTATTGCTGCCAAAATGCTTTTCCTACAATGAAACCCCGTCATGTCATCATCCTGCTTAACATTCTCCCATGACTCCCCATTTCCTGAAATGAAATCCAAGCCCTTAGCATTTCATACACACCAACTAGGCTCTCTTGAAGTCTGAATCTCTCTCTCTTTTTCTCTTTCACACATGTTACATTCTTTTTTACTTTCTTCATTAGAATTTGGATAATCCCACTGAGAAAACTTAATTATCACAATGGTTAAAGTGTCCCAACTCATTGCTTGGGATGCCCTTTAAGTAACTTGCTAAATTTCTGCCTCTGTAATTAGCTAGAATTCTGCTATGGGACTTGAGGGTATTCTTTTTTTTTTTTTTTTTTTTTTTTTTTGCAGTGATCTAGATATATTTAAATATGTAGTCTTTTTGTTCTTATATTCCTATCTGGCAACAATATAGGTATATTTTAGGCTGCAATACTTCAAAATTTTCCCATAGTGAATTGAAAGA
>NW_003852404.1:33173361-33182237 GCF_000181295.1 Otolemur garnettii
CTGGAATGCCAATGGATAAATCCATAATTGTCTTCTAGGGGATACTTCAAACCTACAAGGAATATCCAGGGGCAGAACAGCAGATGAGAATGTCTTAAAATAGAAAAAGAAATTGTACTTCACATCAAGGGCAGTCACAAAATAGATTATTAAAGAAGCACTTGCAGAAACTATACAAAAATCTTATTCTTTATAAATGTCTCAGTTACCCCTGAGTGTTTTTTTTTAATGTGAAAATTAGTGTGATCTGGAACTACTTCTGCCTTTAACTTGATTTGTGACATTGAATAGGCCTAAAACTTTCTAAACTTTGGTTGCCTAATCTTTAAAGTAAAGTACTTTAGTTATCCCTAAGAAAAGTGAATATATATCTATTTTTAAATTTCTAAATATTAAAGAGGTACAGATCTTTTTGTTACATGAAGAGCTTTCATAATATTGTAGTTGGGGCTGTAAGTGTGCCCACCACTTGAATGTTGTTTATTGTATCCAGTAGGTAGGCTTTTATCCCTCCCTCTCCCTCCTTCTTGATTTCAGACAATTTTTACTTTCTGTGTCCATGTATGCTCATCAATTAGTTCCAGATTATCAGAAAGTACCTGTGGTATTGGTTTTTTCATTCTCGAGATACTGAAAGTGAGTATATTTTGAGCTATTACTTTATTCCAGGCATTGTTCTGGGTATTTACATGCTCGGCAATTTATTTAATCCTATCTCTTCTCTTTGTAAAAGTTCTCTGACCATAACTGAGGTTGAGGCAAAGATGTAATGTTCTGTACAAAAGTTAAGGGAGAAATTAGAAAGATGATAGTGGAGAACCCAAGTTGGTCTAAGAGGCTGATGAATAGAAGAGTAAGGCCTGAGTGGGTAATGATGGGAACGACAGGGCAAGGCAGGTGGGGGACCCCCTTGAGTGTGTGGGTTCATGTCCTTGGCAACTACAGTCATTTTGCTCAACTGGCATCTCTGTTCCGCTAACATGGCAGCAAGCCTGGTTGTTTCTGTTTCTCTTTTGCAGCAGACTAGGATTTCTTTCCAAGCGTACTGGCATTCACTCTCCTATAACTCAATGTTGGTGGTATAAGTAGCCCCTTTAAAAAGCAAGAACATTCTCTAGGGCCCTACTATTTTATTAAAATATTGATTTAAACATGGACAAACAGAACTATGTATAAAATTCTGTATACATATAGTTTTGTACAACTTTAAACTCCACAAAACTATAAAAATTTTTTAGCAGTCAGAAAATAAAATTGAAGTGAATTGCCTTAATTTAGCATCTCAGATGATGCTGTTCCATTAAAACTGTACTGCCATGTGAAAGCTAAGCACGATACTCAGTATTAAGGGGAAGGGTTTTAGAGTTCAGTATGTCTCAGAAATCATATGATTTCTCAATTTTTCCATCAATTATCTCTACTTAAACTGCAGAAAAACCTTCATGTATGTGGGGGTTTTTTGTTTGTGTGTTTGTTTGTTTGTTTGATTGTTTTTGAGACAGAGCCTCAAGCTGTCCCCCTGGGTAGAGTGTCGTGGCATCACAGCTCACAGCAACCTCCAACTTCTGGGCTCAAGCGAGTCTCCTGCCTCAGCCTCCCAAGTAGCTGGGACCACAGGTGCCCACCACAACGACTGGCTATTTTTTGGTTGCAGCCATCATTGTTGTTTGACGGGCCCGGGCTGGATTCGAACCCGTCACCTTAGGTGTATGTGGCTGGCGCCTTAGCTACTTGAGCCACAGGCACCGAGCTGTTTGTTTTTGTTTTTGAGACAGAGGCTCATTGTCACCCTCATTAGAGTACCATGGCATCACAGCTCACAGCAACCTCAAACTCTTAGGCTTAAGCAGTTCTCTTGCCCCAGCCTCCCAAGTAGCAGGGACTTGCCACAACATCTGGCTATTTTTTTGTTGTAATTGTCATTATTGTTTACCAGGCCCTGCCAGATTCAAACCCGCCAACCTCAGTGTATGTGGCTGGCAGGGTAACCACTGTGTTTTGGGTGCTGAGCTGACGTATGTGGCTTTTTTATGATGTTCTTTTGTCTCTGACTTTCATAAGTATAGAAGTTACATGTTGAGACCACCTTTAGTGTTTTTAAGTTGTTATTTCACAAATATTAAAATAGTACTGCTTGGTTTTAACTTGATGGTAACAAACACCTTCTTAAGCAGTAAAATCTCATAGTGGCCATCTGGATGATACAGCATATTATCCACATTATATCTTTTAAAATGAATTTTAAAATGACATCAATTCTCTTTGGAAGGCCAGATAGCCAAGAATCATCTGAGAACCCCCAAGTCCTTGAGCTTCAGTTTGGGAAGCACTGCTGCGATCTTCTTTGACCCTCCTAAATGGGAAAACGTAAAGTTTCCTCTGACAAGTAGGTCTCAGGGGATTTGCCAGAAGAAAGAGAAGCACAAAGGAGTCATAATTTGAATGGAAGAATAGAACATATTTGCTACACAGCTCTTCTCTACAAATATGTTTTTCTAGGGCAGGGACATTTTATCCTTGCTGTGAAAAGGGTGGTCATGTAATTTATCACCCAACCAGGAGTAGAGTAAAAGTGCAAGCTATTAATAATTACGGCAGGACAACTATGCAAGCAGGACTTCCAGGCTACATGGTTACCCTAAATGTGGTTCATGGAGACAAGTGAGGGGGTTGTCATACATTTGCAGAGATCAGATAGATTCCAGGCTTCATGGGGAGTGCTTCTGTCCCTTCTGTGTACTTTCCTGTAATACCCTTCTGCAGAAATGAGATACTCCCCCTTCATTACAAATAAAAACATCTTTAATTAAGAAGCAACTTCCTTTCCACCCTCTGCCTGAAATCTACAGTGTGAGGGCCCCCTTTTAATCAACAACTCAAAACGTACTCCAAGCACTATCTAATGACTTCAATCTCATGTTATTCTTGATGGAGCTTTTGACAAGATTCCAGCTGAGATAACTGATAGTCAAGATGAACAGTCAAAGCTAACACAGCAGCTTTCAAACTTTTTTTAGGAATATGAATCATGTTTATAAAATGACACACAAATATAAAAGGTTTTGTTCCATGTTATCCTTGATGGGTACACACACATGCATATAAAGTATCTATGAATGTGTATAATTTCTCTTTTTTCTTTTATTATGTATAATTTCTGAACAATGTGACCCACTTTATTGATTTTATGACCTGTTAGTGGTGTGTGATCTGCAATCTGTAAGCCATTATTAACCAGCTATTCCCTTTGGGTCTAGTTAAGTAAAAGGCTACATGGATATACTATGTCAATTCATTTCTAGAACAATATAGAACAAGATAGAACAATATACTATCTTGTTCTCAGTTTAAGTAAAAATCAATGTCAATAAATTTAAAAAAATTCTATGAAAATATTACATGCTGTCATTCAATGTCCCCATTTCCACCCTGTGCAGAACTATAATTACTAATTTCTCTTAGATTCCAGTGAGTGTTTTCAGATTACTTGGCCTATGTACATCACATTATTTCCCTTTTTGCCATGTGTGTTGAGAAACACATCATCTAAATTCTATGATCCATTGCAGTGACTCTCCCTGTGCATCCCCTTTCATCTCTCCCATTCCCCACAGGGCTTCTATTTCCTCATTATCTTCCTTCTTTAATAAAATGGTCATACTGTAGAAGGTGTACTTATTAGACATGTATGGACCTGAGTCAGTTGGCCTGAGTTTAATGGCCTGAGTTTAAAGTCTATGCCACTTTCTGGTCATGTGATGTTAGGCAAGTTACTTAACTTTTTTATATCTTAGTTTCTTTATCAGCGAAATTAGAATAACAGTAATAAAAATAACAACCCAAATATGTACATCACAGGATTTTCTTTTTTTGTGTGAGAGCTAACGAGGAAATACTTTTCTTTTCAGTGCCTTGCGCACTGCTTAGCCCATAGTACGAAGACAATGAATGAAATTAATACTATTATCATCTTAAAGTTTAGAAGTAGATATTATAATTAGTTTAGGGTTCATTTATTTTCCACTCTTAGGAACTAAGAAGCTCCTATAAATATAAATATCATTTTAAGTAATCATTTGAATACATCTTTGCACCTAGATGCATAAATCTCCCTTTGCCAGATGAATTAATGTTTCTCTTGGAATCTTGAGACTAGGATTACTTCTTTGTGGTATTTGTATTTGAGTTTGTTTTCCTATTTAGAAAAAAGAACATTGAGGGCCAGGGGCTATCTGATCAATCTTTGAGTTCTTTTAGCTCTTCATTCACTATTTTCCTCTAGTAAGTGTTTCATACATGTTTAATGAGATAAACTAACAGGTTCTTGTGAATGTCAATAATGTAAGAAAGTTCTTAGCAGAAAGGCATAAAAATCCACAGAGTCTGATAAAAACATAGGAAGAGTTTGATATTCAGAACATCAGCTGAGACTAAGACTAGAGTAAAATGCTCACTTCCCCATCAGAAGTTGTAAAGAAAATGGGCTTTGTTAGAAAATCTAGTTATAAAATTTTGTCACTTTCACTTCCTACTCATGCAGACTTGGGCTTTAAACTTCATTTCCCTCAGCTTTACAGCAGCAATAACTAAAGGATCGTGGAATGTGCCTAACATACAGGAAGCAAATGTATTCAGTTTTCTTTGCTGCTTCACAAATTACCAAATTTACAAGCTTAAAAAAAGAAAATTTATTATCTAACAGTTTCTATTGGTCAAGAAGTCAGTATGTTTTAGTTGGGTCCTTTGCTCAGGATTTCCCCAAGCCAAAATCAATGTGTAATCAAGGTGTAAGCTTGGTATTCCCTCATCTGGAGGCTTCCTTAGGGAAAGATCCATTTCCAAATTTCCTTAAGTTGTTGGAAGAGTTATTTTCTTGCAGTACATGACCAAAGTCCAGTTTTTACACTGATTGGCACCACTCTCAGCAACTAGAAGCCACTCACAGGTCCTTTTCACAGCCCCTTGCACAAGCTCTTCACTCTACAGATTTTGCTTCTTCCTTCAGGAGAGACCCCCGTCCCTCTAAGTGCTCAACCAATCAGATCAGGTCTGCCAAGGATAATCTCCCTTTGGTTCAACTCAGGGTCAACTAATCAGTAGCCCACTTGTGGTAGTAAAGAGGAGGGGAATGCTCTAGGGTGTAGGTCAATAGGCAGTGAGAATCCTGGGGCCATCTTAGAATTCTGCCTACCTCAAGCAGTAATTTATATCAACTTTGAATGACCATTTAAGCTTTGGGAAGTGTGTTGCTAAAGAGAAGAGAATCACATTTCATTCCACCATTCCACATTCAGTGAATGTGTTCAGTGAGTATCAGAGGAGAGATTTGCAGCTGATGGTCTCTCACTGTATGCCTTTCTCACTGCCAGCATCCTGCCACTCTGTGAGTCTGCCGCTTATACATACATAGTACTTATACAGTATGGCTCTTAGCTGTATAATCAGGTGTGAAACTGAAAAAACAGATTTTTTTTTTCTAATTTTGGAGGAGCAACTGGATATGTTGAACTCGGATATGTTGGACTTAGGCTAGTAAACCTCCAACATGGCACTTCCCTAAGAGAGTCTCAAAGGTCATTCTGATTATATATTTTTTGCACTCTATACTGTTACTAAAATCTCAATAAATAAACGATTCTACTATATTGTACTTATTATTATCCTATAGGATACCTTGAGATAAGTGGTAGGGAGAGAAAAATGGTTGAACAGATAGAATTAGGAAGACACTGACTCTTTATCATTCCCCTGTATGTAACAAGTGGCTGAAATGGAAAATAGGTTACAATTTTCAGCTGTGTGAGTTACATTCAACATTGTAAGGAGTACAAAAAATATAAAATTACTTTTATCTTCAATGAACTTTCAATCTCCTTGCAAAGGTGAGACAAATATGAAGAGTTAAATAACACTAGAAGGCAGCCTATAATTTTAAGTCAAAATGATAGCGAAAGATAAATGATTAAGTCATGATCATAAGCTGGAGGGGTCAAGGCTGCCTGGGGGAAATAGGAGAGCAAAGCTATACCCACAAGGATTGGCAAAGGTTATTAATTATTCACAATCCTCAGTTACAAATAGTTCCTAAAATCATATATATGTATTTTTCATAACTAATTCACTGATCTGACCTGAAGTTTTTGATTGCAAAGCCTTACCAGAACTTACTGAGACATTTAGTTAGTGGTGTCTTTATTTACTATTTAAATAACCATATGTTTTGCTCCCTATATATTTCTATATTTTTCGTGAGAAAAGATATTTGGATTAACCTACCAACCTATCTTTCTCTATTTCCTTGATGTATTTGTAAATACAACAGTTACCTCTCATATTATTATCTAGGTTAATTAAAGGGCAAACTTGGAGCTGAGTTTCTCTTGGGAATGTTAAAAATATGGGGTGCATATAACATATTACTCTTTTAGAATTTGAAAATATCTAATTTCAAATTATATCCAGCTCAAGGGGCTTGGGTAAAAGCTAGAACCCATACTACTGTTGATGGAAAAAGAACTACTTTGAGGAGACAAATATTTACTGATTTGAGATAAGTTGTGTTTGGGGTGGCAGGAGCACATCCAAGGGAAACTCCGCCAGGCAACTGGAGATAACCCGGTTGGAATTTTGGGCAAACAGTGGGCATCGTACATAAGTGAAATTTTAAGTCATGAATAAGAATGCGATTTCCCAGAAAAATGTCAGGAGATGTGGAAAAAGCTGGGAGTTGGTTATAGAAACTTGGAGTATGTACACACTGCATACAATGAAAGATACTTAGTAGAGTTGATGTGGAGCCTGAAGGAGTAGTTTGAGATGGAAAAGAAGGAGTGTGCCATACTTATCAAGGAAAGAACTAATTTTAAGGAGCAGTTGATCACTAGAATCAAGTGCTATGGGGAGGATGAAAAGGGGACAATAACAATAACGATAAAAATAACAGCAAATACATTGGATTTGGTAGTTTTGGAGGGTCAAAGATGATGATTATGTATGCTATCAGAGTTGAGAACACTTGCTATCAGAGAAGTGAGAACAGGATTGAAGAGGGGAATGGCAACAGCCTATCTGGATTTCATTACTTCTTGAATATAACCATTCCTGGTTGATTCAAGAACACAATAGTCAAAGAACCACAGAACTTTATCACTAAGTCTGATCATATATTGAGAAAACTAATGCCTTCAAAGTGGTTAAGATTCTGATAATGGTCACATAAGAAGTTAGTGGCAGGGTTAAGACTAGCACGTGAATATGAGACTCCCAATTTAGTACAGTTTGTGCTCTGTCTTAGGCATCACAGCATGAGACTGATGGAAGGGGGCTGTTTGAATGACACCTTTATGTACTGAAAGGTTCTGGACCCAAGGAAGAAAGATTATCCCAAGGTGCCAAACAAAGGAAAATGGAATCCCCATTCTGTAGAAATAATGTGGTCTTTATTTATTTATTATTATTATTATTATTTTGCAGTTTTTGGCCAGGTTTGATCCCGCCACCTCCTGTATATGGGGCCGGCACCCTACTCCTTTGAGCCACAGGCACCGCTGGAATGTGGTCTTTATTTCTACCTGGATGCAGGTGGGGTGAAATTGAGAAAGGAATTCCACGCATGGGTTATGGAGGCTGGGGGCTTAAAGGGTCAATGAGCACAGCAGTTGACAGCATTCCTATTTCCTGGGAAGGACATGAGTCTGACCCTTCCTGGGCAGGTCATGAACCTGACCCTGCCTGAGCAGGGCAGGTCTATTTGGGCAGATACACCTGTTTCTATCAGGTACTCTTGCAGCCCTTCTTAGTATGAAAACAAGTATCTCCACTAGTTCAAATATACTGTATACATATATGTGCATATATAAAAGTTTTTATTTCAAACCCTTTTTTTTTTCACACAATTGCCTTTCACACAATTGATATTTTATGGGGAACTGAAAATCTTAAATGCATCCATATATTACATATGTAACTCTCAGTGAACCCAATGAATTGTTCCTTTGTATTAACACCCATGACTCTGCCTATAAACTCTTTCTGTAAGTAGCTTTATTTTTTGTAGGCATAATCTGTATGACTTGAAGAATCTCCATAGCTTGAGGGGAGCTCTAAAGATAGCAACCTTCTTAAAGGCAGGTACTTTATCTTACTTATATTTGTATCTCTGGCACCCTAAAAGAATGTCATCAACATGGTATAAGGTCAATAGACACTTATTCAGTGAATGAATAGATGAATAAGGGAGTGAATGGATGAAATGAAGTTTACTGAACCTTCAGGAACAGTGTAAGAAAAGTTATCTGTCTCTATCTCCTCACCCAGTCTGTGCCTGCTTTTCTGACTCACCTTCAACAAACTAGTCCTCAGCACATTTACAAGTGTTATTATAATAGTGTTCAATCAAAGAAACAAATTCAGTCTCTCTAAATATTAACAGGTTTTATGTGCTTGAGTCCCAGTAACCCTTAATAAAGATTTGGAAATTCAGAAAGAATTCATGGAAGTGGTGGTGGAATGCATTGATACTGGTTCTCCAATGTTCTGATGGTATATTTCTTTGATACTCAGTCAGGCTCCTTGGGCCTTTTTGTTTTGTTTGAAATACAGCCTAGATGGCAAAGAGATACACAAAAAATTCCAGCCTCGTTTGGAAGATCTCTGTAGAAAACGTCCTACCAATACTTAGCACTTGTCCAAATGTAGTAAACAAATATGCCTTGTTTCAAGTAATTTGCAAAGTACTAATCATATATTTCACCCTGTACTATAAGAATATTTTTTTCTCTCCTAAGTATGATATACTCTCAACTATTAGCATCTAATGTCCCCCAAATTTCTAGTGCTGCTGGATTAGAATATCTTCAAGGCCTAATGGCCCTGAA
>NW_003852404.1:33182502-33198940 GCF_000181295.1 Otolemur garnettii
AGGTGAAAATATACCTCCCCGACTTCTCTACCAGTCAGCCCTGAGAACATCTGGCTTAATTCCTATCTTTCACAAAACCAAGAAGACCATCTTTGGCTTCTCCATGTGAAAAGTATTTACATATTCAGAAATCAGCTTGGCAAACCAGAGCTGAGAGTATGGGGAATAAACATTGTCTCCCTTCTTTTTTTCCCCTCAAAGTTAAAAATTAAATTCTTGAATATGATAAGAGCTAAAAATTGGCAAAATGGAGATGCAACAGTGATGGGACATCTGTCAAGAAGTTGTGTCGATCATCAAGGCCTCTCTGTCCACCTCATGCCTTCTGGGGCTCTGGGGGCAAGGGGTGGGTAGGGGGGCTTGACAGGTGTTTCCTTTCCGCCTTTCCTTCCTCTAGACTGGCTTCCTGGGGCCTGATAAGGGCAGAAGCATTTCCAGGGCTCATGTTGCCTGGTTTAAAATGCAGGGTGGGTAGAAATTAAAATTAAAATGAGTTCTTTCTTAAGCAAAAATGTCACCATTCTCTTTCAAAAATGAAAACCTGACTAAGGACTCTCCAGAGAAAAGATTGGTGTCAACTTATGAGGCTGTGCTTAGTGGCTTATGATTTATGTATAGGAATATGTAATTTTTTGACAAAAAGTAAGATGAGGTTGTAATTGTATTTATTTGGCAAGCTAATATTGTCTTCTCTTACTTTTAAGCCATGGCATACATGTCACATGTCAGGTACATTTATTTAATCTCAGGTAGCAAGGACCTGGGTTTTCATGTTCATAAGTAGGGCATTCATTCACTGGACCATGCAGGAAGTCTCCAAACAATTTCATGGGATGAGAGCTGTCTTTTTGTTTTGTGATAGATATGCTAAGCCATTCATTTTCTTCCTAGGAGCACGGTTTCTTTAGCTGTCGCCTCTCTTTCTTGTTCTGTCTTATCTATTTATATTTTCTTCTCTGGCAAAAGAAAAAATTGGTGTAAGGACCATCAGCTTTTAGAAATTCTTTTGAAATGTATTAATGCATAGTGTATTCTGTTTCTGTCTCTCTCTGACATGATTTTAACAGCCACGCTATTTGTATAAAAAAAATAAGAATTATAAATTATACAGTCTATCTTTACTAATGGCGATGAGAAAGATCACATATGAAACTTTTTTTCTTTTCTTTTCTTTTCTTTTTTGAGACAGTCTCACTTTGTCACTCTCAGTAGAGTGCTGGGTGTCATAGCTCACAGCAACCTCAAACTCTTGGGCTCAAGTGATTCTCTTGCCTCAGCCTCCCAAGTAGCTGGGAGTTCTACAGTTCCCTGGCCCAATGCCCCATTATTTATTATTATTATTATTATTTAGAGACAGAGGCTTGCTCTTGCTCAGGCTGGTCTTGAACTACTGAGCTCAGGAGATCCACCCATCTTGGCCTCCCAGAGTCTAGGACTACAGGTGTGAGCCACTGCCTGATCACATATGAAATGTTTCTATGGGAAATTCAGAATCAGTTTTATTCTGCTAACTTGTCAACTGAGAGGATTTATGAGCGCCATTTGATCCAAATTTATAGCTATGGCTTCCATGTTGAGTTCAAGCTATTGTGAGAAGTGTGGTTCTCTCCTTCCCACTAATCCACAAAGGAAAATCTTGAAGCTCCACATCCACAGCACCATCTCTGTGTTCTATTATTTTCATTGTCTGTATAGACCTCTCAGGAAAGAACAATGATTCTGAGTCATATATAGCATTGTGCCTTGTGAAGCTTAAGAAACTTTGTTTGAAGATGTTTGGAGGAGACCTGTACAAACACCATGTTCTGTACTATACTTATGGATTTCAAGTTAGTGAAACTTTCCTGAGTCCCACGTGTAAAATCATAAATGATGCCTTTGTACATTCTGGGATTTTACCACATGCTATTATTCTCCCATCACACATTCAAGAAGATCTTGGGAGAAGATCTTCTCCCAAGAAGATGGAAAGAACAATGTCTTTGAAATGAGTCAGATGCTTAGTAAGCCACTTGGCTTCTGAATACTGTTTTCCTCTTCTGTGGGATAGAGATGGTAAAACTGTCTTGAAGGGTTACTGTGAAGTTGCAGGTCCTCAGGTAGGTAGACTCTTCCAAGTCTGCCATACTTTCTTTTGGCTGGACATCATCCACAATAGTCCTGCTGTCCTGGATAATTCTGGTCATTATACACATGAATTCCCAGTACCATGGTCTTTGTGTGCTACTTCCAATGTGTCTAGTCTAATAGCTGTGCTCACTGCTGTCCTGAGGCCCAACACCTCTTAGAGTTTATTTATGTGTTTTGAGATCCTATGAGCTACTGTCTTTAATTAGTTTTTTAAGCTGTTTTCTTCAGGGAACACAACTTTTGAAGTTCTCCCAGAGACTCTAGAAGCAAACTTGTAACTTATTCATTCATCCATCAAATAAATACCTAGTCCTTTAAACCAGCCCCCCTACAAACCCCAATATTTCTAGATCCCCTTTACACTTTAAACCTTCTATTTTTTTCACTTATATTAACATGCTACACTATTATTTTTTGTTTGCCTCTCTTTATTATAACATATATTTCACTAGGGTAGGGATCTTTGTCTATTTTGTTCACTGATGTATCCCAAGCATACAGAAAAATTCAAAGCACTTATCAGACCTTTGTTGAGTGAATCTAGAATATACTGTTTTCAGGACAAGGAATCTGGTTAGTTATGCTACTCTTCCAGAGAACAGTTTGCTAAGGAACTTTCCTGGTATTCTTTAGAATTATCAGTTTCACACTGAGTACCCAGCTTTTTTCTTCAGCAACAGTAATGTCACACACAGACCCCAGATTCCAGGCAAGTGCTTGATTTTCTAGGGTCTGTGCTATCCTCCTCTCCTCCTCCTCCTCATCAGCAGCATCGTAGCTAGTCTCCAAGGTGATTCCTAACAGTCTTCTCCTCCTGGTTTTCACACTCTTGTGCAGTCATCTCCCATGATGGCCCATGTAACCAATAGGAAATTGCGGATATTGTGGAAAAATTAAGTGTAATTTCAAGGGTAGATCACTAAAACAATACCACACCTTTAGATTTTCTCTCTTAGATTACTTCCTTTGGAGAAGCCAGATATCATGTCAGGAAGACATTAAAGCAGCATTCTGGACAGGTCCATTAGGCAAGGAATGAAGGCCTCTTGCAAATGGCCCTATGAATGAGCCATCTTGGAAGTGGATTCTCTAGCCCTGCTCAAGCCTTTAGATGACTAAAACCCTGGCCAGTACTTTGTCTATAGCCTCATGAGAAACTCAATCACTGGAGTTAGGTAATATCTCAAGACAGTTTTGATTCGCATTTCTCTGATAACTAGGCATGTTTACAGCAGCTCAATTCATAATTGCAAAGATGTGGAAACAACCCAAGTGCCTATCAACCCGTGGATGGATTAATAAATTGTATACCATACTATTCAGCCATAAAAAGATAGGCAGTTTATATCTTTTGTATTTGCCTTGGTGGAGTTAAAGAACATTTTCCTTAGTAAGTATCTTAAGAATGGAAAATCAAGCACCCAATGTATTCAATACTAATTTGAAACAAGTAGATAAATAACTACAGACCTACAATTAAATTCAAGGGGGAAGAATGAGGGCTGGGTATGCTTGGTACAAGGACATCTCCTGGGTGAGGACTCAACTACAACTACAACTACAACTCCGATGCTACTTAACCAATGCAAGCAATGTAATGAGATATTTATATGTATATGTTTGTGTGTCTGCACAGACACACACACACTCACACTCACACACATATGTTCCTTTTACAGTATGACAATAAAGTTATATACTTAGAGTTTCAGAAATTATCCAAAGCTTCTTGGTGTTCCCTAAGATACATACATAGGTTCTCCATAATTTACAATCCATGGTCTATGCAAAGTTTCACTTAATTGACTAGTAAGCTAGTTGGTTCCTGATGGAATGTAACACAAGAGTGGGAAGTTTACAGGGTAAAAAGAGATTAGGGGGGTGATGACATTGAAAGAAAAGAGAGAGATACACAGAAATCATGATTGCAAAATGTCAAAAATAATCTTTGTCATTTTATAAATTCTCCAGCAGTCTTGGCTTTCAAAGAAGGGCACACTTTTTCAAAAGTAGGTGAACAATAATTTCCTCTTTTTCTGGGTTTGCCACTTTAGTATTTATTTTAAAAAGAACCATATTCTGTCTTTATGAAGACAGAACATAAGAAATATATAAGAACATAGTAAACCTCTGACCTGAACTTGGTCTGTATCCACTGTTCTACATATTGTGTTAGAAAATGCCTGTCTGCTCAAATTAAGATTAAATGTAATTAAAGTAATCTCTCAGCAGTGTCCCACCAAAGAAATGCAGATATATATTCTGATTGCTTACAGTGTTTACATGTGAATTAGACAGAAAACTTATGTCTGCAAAACAGGTGCAAAATTAAAATCTAACTGATGAGTACTTAAAGATGACAGTCTAATTTCCCAAAATTTATAAACCACCTTATATTGCTGCTTTTGTGCTCAATACTCCCACTGTCCTTTGTGTTTTAAATTCTTTTGCTGACTTATTTCCTGTGTCAGTTCTCCACAGTCAGCATCCTTTAAAATTGGCTTAGAATTTTGCTACAGAAAATGCTGAAAAATCCCTTGCTGATTGTGTGTGGCGTGTACCTCACATAAAATATACCATATCTCGTTTTCTTTTTGAGCAATGTTTCTTATAAACATGAAATTACAGTAGAGTTGGGAAAACTATCTAGAGATGAACAAATCGTTTTTATGGGATATAAACTCTTTTCTGTGGGAACTAACGCTATATAAGAACTTGAACCTAACTTCAAAAGGGAAGGGCTCAGTACAGAGAAGAGATGGTTGGATGTCAGTGCAAATAGCCAAATGGCACATTTATTCAGCAGGAAACTTTATCTACAAACAGGGTGTTGTGGCAGCTAATAAAGCCAATGGGCATTATCACCAAAATGCTACCTAGAATGAGGACGGTGATAACCATTCTCTCTCCTAGATGTTTGCTACGATATTGTAATACATTCCGAATAGCAAACTGTTAAAGAAATAGAAAGAAATTAAGCTATATCCAGATAACAAAACTTGAGATAGTGGACTATTTCAAATCTATGTCATACGAGAAGACTATTCAAATATTTAATGAGCTCTGTGGATTCAAGGTTCATAGTTTTAATTAAGTTTTCAAAATATGAGTCTAGAACCTACATACAGGAAAAAATAGGCTGAATCAAAAGAACTAAGGAGATAATTAGCTGCTTCAGGAGACGTGCGTTTGCAGTTATTGGAGGTGTTCAAATATAGAAAATTACTTGAGAAGGAATGTATGTGGACGCAATGTCCTTTAATACACTGTCACCTCATTTATTAATATGTTTGGCCCAAACAACATCCAGGACAGGATCAATCAAATTGTCAAGGCTTCGCTTTGCGGGGAAGGAGCAGAGCAGCTGTAGCATGGAGAGCAGCTTGCTGTACCTCTCCCCACCGCCACCCCTCTATACAGTTGGTAAGTTTGTCTTCCCTAGGAGAGAACTATGAAACTGTCTGGAAAACTTCCTGGCACGAAAGAGTAGGAACTTTGCAGATGTTCATTCACATCATTGGACCTAACAATTTCACTTTAAGAATACAAGAAATAAACAGATGTTGTAAGAGAACTTTATCTGCAGAAATATTCACCACAAAATTATTCAAAATAGTGGGAAGTAAAGGAAACCCTTTTAATGTAGCAAATATTTACTAAGCATCTGCTGTTGCCCTGGGTAGAGTACAGTAGCATCTTTTTAAGCTTACTGCAACCTCAGAGTGCCAGGCTCAAGCAATCCTCCTTCTTGAGTAGCTGGGACTACTGGTGACACCATACCACTCGGCTAGTTTTTCTATTTTTAGTAGAGACAACTGCTCTCTCTTGCTCAGGCTGGTCTCTGAACTCCTGAGCTCAAGCAATCCACCCAAAGTGCTAGGACTACAGATGAAAGCCTCCATGCCTGGCTATTTTCCCGATTTTTGAAAGAGGGGAAAAATTCATTATAATCTCCTAAAACTGATGACACATTTGCTCCTCTAATGCAGCACAAGATCCTTTTTGGCTAGAAGCAGCAACTTTTTCTTTAAATCCCAGACTGAAAAGAAGTTAAAGTTACCTGTGAAGCCACTACGGCACCCAGGCACCTCTACAAAGATGTTACTCGCTACTGCGCCGTCCAAGAAAAGAAGCACCAAATACACTCGCAAATCAGCTTCGTAACTCACAGATGGGCGTTATTAACAACGTGAGCCATCTGGCAGCTTCCTTTTTTTGACTAATTTGTCTTGCTAACTAGGCTCAGTTATGGTCTACGCTGCTGAGGAAGTGCCTGTGCCATCAACATGTCTATATACAAAATTTTAAGACTGCACAACCTCGAAATCATTATCTAAAAAGTTTTCTTTCTGTAAGTTTTAGTATCTCAGCCCTAGATATTGTTTCGATTTTATGTATGTATCTTTGGTTTTCGTAGATATGATACTGACAGGAAAATGTTAAAGGAGTTTTTTTTTTTTAATCACTGTGGAGAAATATCTATGGGGTACTGACATAGTAAATACTGGAAAATTACAAAAGCCCCGCATTCCAAAAATCCAGTAAGATTATCCTTCTGGTTATTGTCTGACTCGTACTTTCAAACTCCTCATTTTGTCCGAGTTCTGTAGACTCTCTATGGTGGTCTGCAAAGCTAACATTATGCTACGGTGCTTCTAGTCTGTTGGTAGATATCATTAATCATCCCTTTCTTCCTGCTCAATATTCTCTTTATTTTAACTAGGAAAGGGAAAATTATATCATCCTCTCATATACAGTGGCTGTGGAATTGGTTAAATACAGTTTCAATAACTTTCTCATTATAGTTAGACCCTACACTCTGTATGAGAAACTATCTTGCCTACGGACAGATTGTCAGAGCTTTTTAAGTGAACATTAACTTGACTCCATCTAGCCTGAGAAAAACACTGAACAGAACTGACCTGCCAATTGGTAGAGAAGAAAAGGAAACAGCCCCACATATGACCAGGCCTGGACGCATGTGTATCTTTACTGCTCTGCTCTTGACTCCCTGTGTAAGTTTAACTCCAGCCCTACTATTGTTTTCTAGCTCTCTTCTGCTAGCTGGCAAGATAGCCGGTGACTACCCCATGCTATGAGGATACCTGCTTAGCCTTCAAAGGAAAGAGAACCAACACTGTGTCTGCAATGTCTCTCTTGAAATCAAAGGAAAGGATTCTGTTGGGCCTTGCTTAGTCACTTACCTACCAGTAAACCAATTATAGAAGCCAAAATGGGATGGTTTGCTCCCATGACTAAGCCGTGGTCATTTCTTTTGTCAGGGCATGGGAGATTGGATTGTATTTGACAACAAGAAAGGAGAAAAGGATGCTTGCATAGTAGACACACAAACATAGTAGCTAACATGGTTATTATACTAAGAAGAAAGGCATTTATTATATTATACTTAGCTTTTCATGATGGTATGCAACCATCCTGGGTTTTCTAGAACAAAATGCATTTCAAATATTCTATCCCACTGAATGACTATGTATCCCAAATTTTATATTGGAAATTAGATCATTCTATTCTAAGGGATGCAATGACTGGCTTTCTATATATATAGATAGATAGATAGTTTTACATAACTTCACATATGCATTTTTTAAAGTTTAAAAGGTGCTAATGTTTAAATTTGAGAGGAATATTATCAACAATAGATGATAAAGAAAATAGAAAAATTCTATTATAAAGAAAAAAACACTTTGAAGGTTTTGAACAGCCTTCAAACCTGGCCAACAAATATCCCTTGTCATACATAAACTTCTGTAACTCTCAAAACCGACGTTTGTTCTACTGTTTTCTTGGCTCCTTTCACAAGCTTATTAATTATGCTTTGAAATTTACTTTACAAACGATTACTTTTTAATGAGAGAGCTCATTATTTCCCATTGGCAGTGGTTCCTTGCCAAGCACTCCCATTTCCTACGAGGCAGGCAGACTTTAATTTAAGCAGCAGCACAGGCTGCATTGTGCTTTCCTGTTCACATTGGCCTCCATCAGCCACCCTCTCCCTTCCCTGCCAAAATAAGCCTTCGTCCCCACTAGGCACACACTCTCAGCCCCCGGAACTTGCAGTAGCTATCAGGAGTCTACCTCATCTGTTCCGCCTTCACTAACAGATGCCAGACAGGCGCAGGGTCCCTAGGCCGAACTCACGGGATTTGCAACATCAAGAGTAAGTGTGAAAGCTACAAGCATTCAAAAGGCACTCATTTCATTTAATTCACAGAGCTTGGCATTTTATCAAAAAATGGAAGCACAAATCCCTTCCTCATTACCCTCCTCAAATAACGTCTCCTTTATTGAAATTCAACGCGCTTTTTAATAAGCCCCAAACAAGCACAACAACCAGATGTGACCAGAAAAATGACAAGTGGCCATAAAAAAGAATCATCATAAACACCACCCAAAGCTTCTGGACCCACGGGATACCACACGGCCACCATATATCCATGGTGAGACTGGCGGGAGGCCAACAGGCAGATAAGAACGCTGAGCAGTGGGTGCGTCCCAGCGCAGGTTACTACAGAGGCGCCCCTGGTGTGGCTGTTTCAAAGCAACAATGTGTTTTGGAAAGTGAATTGAAAGCATGAGAATACTTTTGCCATCTGAACACCATAAAAAGGAAAAAGTACATCACGGGCTTTTAGGAGTCAGGAGAGGATTGGGGTGTGCTGCGTACTGATTTAAAATCCTTTTAAAGACTGCCTATTTTTCCTTATTTATTCATTTCCTGATGATAGAACAGAAAACACGCCATGGTATGCAAGTGACACATCATTTTATGCATCCGAATGCTTTATTTGCTTAACTGTTTTTTCCCCCAGCCATTTAAATAAATCACAGAGATGGAATTAGATTTTCCTGAAGAGCTAGAGAAAGGCAGTGAGAGGCTGAGTCACAGTTAATTTCTACCGAGCTGATAGGAATTCACTCCCTCCATTTTGGTGAGACTCGTGTAGTTTGGAAAGTAATGTCTGGCATCTTATCAGCCTACTAGAAAGGCTGCTTAGGCTCCTGACTAATGAGTCTCTGAAATGTTTTTAATGAATGATGAGGGGAGGAGTATCAAATGTCCTCATGTTTATTCATTTTCCTCGTTGTAATGCTGGCTGATAGACTGACTGAAAGATTGAGCACTTAAATAATTAACTCATTTAAAGTGTGAATTATATGCATGATTTGCCTGACATGCAACTGGTGAAGTGGAACACACAGTAACACCTCCATACAGCAGGAGAGTAGGGAGGAGACTGGGTTATTTTAAGTCTAGTTAATCTGGGAAGGAACATTTAGTAAAAGGATCAGACATTAAAAGAAATGGAAAAGCAGATCAAATTCTCTTCCTCCAGAACAGGGGCTGACGACCTTTTCTGTAAAGGGACAGATAATAAATACTTCAGGCTTTGTGGGTCATATCGGCTCTGTCACAGCTACTCAGCTCTGACAGAAAAACAGCCGGGGAGGGGACAGTAGGGAGTGGCTCTACTGCTGAGTCATTGAATGGGTGTGGCTGTACTGCTGTGCGAGGTAATTTATGGGCATCACATTTAATTTCATATAATTTCGTTGTGTCACAAAATATTCTTCTTTTTTTGATTTTTTTCAACTACTTAAAAATGTAGAAAGCATTCTTACCTCACAGGCAGGAAAAAAACACTGGGGTACCTATGGGATCCTGCTCTTCAGCATGTTCCAAAAGTCACCCCTAAAGTCACCGTACGTAGGGAAAATGGGAAATTGTAGCCAAATTTACCTTTACTTACAAAATACTGTATTATTTACAAAATTGTACAATTATTTACAAACTATTCTCTTCGTGATGGCCACATCGTTGTACAATTTTGTAATGAATATTTTGTAAAAAAAAAAAAAAAAGTACATTTAGCTACAATTTTCCATTTTCCTTTTGTATGGCAACTTTATGAGCAACTTTTGGTATGCCCTGTAAAAGGCTGAATGTAAATTTCTCTATTTAGTAATGGGATGGCTATATTTAGGGCTTGAGGCAGAACAGAGAGCTGTACAGTTATAGAATGTGAAGTTGAAAGAGATTGCCCAGTCCAATGTTCTCACTTTAATAGCCATCCCCTGCATTTCTAGCTCACTAATAAGTGTGGTAAAAAATATATTTTACTAGTACCAAAGAAGTTCAGCAAATGTTGCCCCAAAATATGATTCACTGGTATTTTGAATTAAGACTCTTGGAGATGAATAGACCCTTGGGAAAGAAAAATTGACTTTCATTCCTCTGTTATCTCAACCTATTATTGTAGCAAAGAATGCAATCAAGAATGGCTCAAATCACTTTCAACATAACACCGGTCTCTCAGGTGAATTTACAAGTCAATCTGTTTCCCTCCATCTATTTATTCTCCCAAGTATCTATTCATCCTCCCTACCAACCATGCATTACCCCTAGCCAGAATACCTGTACTCTTCATATTCCCCCTCCTCTCTAAAAGGTGTGTATGAAAATACTTGGATATTAGGTAATCACACTGTGATTCTCCCCATACACATGGTAAATAACCTCTCATTAATCTGCCCTAATTGTAAGTTGAACTTTTAGGGAGCAAGGAATAGTTTCTTCTCACCACCACAGTTCACTGCAGAGAGTGACATATCTTTGGTGATTTTGCTTGGTTTAGGACGTATTTCTTGGCCTTGCAAGTCCAGTATTGCTTATTAGTGTTTTGATTGTTGTAAGCTCCTGTTCCCCCCATCCACCCCCACTCTGTCCCCCTGCCTTCTTCCATTCCCCGCCCTACAGGCAAGCTTCTGTTCCCCCACCCTCTCCTGTTCCAACGCCCTACCGGCAACCTCCTACCCCCTCCTGTTCCTCTGCACCTCTGCCCCTCTGCCCTATGGGCCTTCCCAGCCACGTTCCCATGCTCTCCAGAATTCAAAGAGGCACAGAAAGTCCCAAGTTTCACAAAACGCCAAATTCTCAGTAGATGAACAATGGTAGAAAACTCACCTAGGCTTGATTATTTACTGTTGTATAACCATAGCCATTGTAAGATGTACCCATTAATCAATTATTGTTATATAATCATAACCATTGTCATATGAGACATATCCATTGACAACCAAGCTGTCACCCTGCCAATAACAACGTTCCTTGTCTCCCCCACCCCCTCGCTTAAGCTACGCAAAGAAAAAAAGGTATAAAAGACAAAAAGCCCTGCACTTCAGGGCTGCTTATCTCAGAACAATGGCCCCTGCACAGGTGAGAATAAATCACCATTTAATTGCATCTGAGTAGGTCCGAGTTTATTTTTCCAGGTCACCTAAGTTATTTTAAAATCGGTGAGGCTGCCTCATAATAACCAAAGTCTTAACCTTAGTGAAGCCATTTTCCCCATAGGTCTTATAAAGCCTGAGGATGTCTTCTCAGAATAATGTTTTTTAAGGCACAAAATAAAATACATTTACCATTGATAGTTTATTACATCAAAGTACAGTTATAAAATTATAAACATTTTGTGTTTTGGTATCTTTTATGCTTCTTTATTAGCCCTATAAGTAATAACCTCTAAGGATATCTTGTAAGTAATATTTCATGTCACAAATTGATAGGATAATATCTGTGATTTGTTTTGTAAATGAAGTCTCAAGTACTGTTAATATCTCAAACAATAGTGAAGTATGTATGCCAGAATCCCCATGTATTAATATTCAATGAGAATTATTAATATAAATTTCAAGCAGACCAAAACTTTTTTATTGTATAGTTCTCTCTACAAACCCAACACAGGAGAAGCTAAACTGTAGGAGTTTGCCCTTATGAGCAAGGAGTTAGAGCAAAGGTTTACATGATTCAAATAGCAGGACATCGACACCTCTGCCTCCACATGGAGAGATATGCAGAGATAAAATCTGCATGGATTTTCCAGGTGTCTCCACCACTGGGCAGTATTTGTATGGACATGCCAGTATTTGCCACTATAATAGCTTTTTTCCTGTGTTATATTTGGAAACAGCTATTTTAAATGACATGCTTTTTTTTTATACAATGGTTTCCCTCTGGTTTACGCATATCCCTAGCAAGCCTCCCAACAATTTCTGGAATCTTTTTGCAGGTACCTTGCAGGTGCTCCCAAAGAACTCTCCCTGTGCTACAATGCAAAAATGGCCATGATCTGCACACAGCCCTCCATCTGCGTCCTGTTAGTGCCCCCACCCTGATTCCCACTTGACTCTGCAAAGCCCTTGCACTTTGGGATTTGCTCCCTGCTCTTATTCTACCCTGGAAAACTTCCCATGGGAATGGAAGCCGGTAGAGATACAACCTGTTATTACAGGGATACTGTTAGGTAAACAGTGAGGAACCCTGGCCCCTTCTGGGGGACAAAGTTGGGCACCCCCAGCAACTGCCACACCAGCGGGAGGTGGGAACACCCTACCTATCTGCCAGTCAGAACTTAGTGTGCCAACTGCAAAAGAGTGCAGAGGATTCCCTAGCCTGCAGGCCAAATAGGAGCTGGAAGGTGACTTAGAACAACTTGAAGGCTAATTATCATGTCATTAGCTTAAATCTACACTGCAGTTCACCCCACTAATGGGCTTTTGGAGAGGCTCATGGGAGGTGTGCATGAGCATTAAGACTCAGATCATATAATTCCCACCTGTCTCTCAAAATTGTTCCAAGGTGACTGCTGAACCATGAGGAGAGCCCAATTCAGACAACTACAAAATAAGACCCCAGACCATAACCAAGGCCTTTCATAGCAAGGGGCCTGTTCATTATCTTGTTCTTGCTTTGTAAACCTGTATTGTGCTCATGCTTTGTACACATATCCCATCCTTCCTCAAGAAACTTCATTTCACACTTGCCTTGCTTTGGGGTGGGTCTGCTCGTTCTTCAGCCAAGAGCACACCAAGAATCGAGAACAAGACTGCCAAACCTCCACGAGACCATCCTGGACCACATAGCTCCTGTCCAGGGCACATGTGTGAGCCCAGCAGATATCAGCTGAGCCTGCCCTGAAGTAGCAGAGCCTCCCAACTGCTGCATACACTCCAGAACAATAGTGAACAATAGTAAATATTTGTTACTTGAAGCCTCAATGTTTCGTGCTGGTTTGTTTTGCAGCTAAGGCTAACTTATTATAGTAGCATTCCCTTTACCCTTATGCTCCATGACAATCTGGTAATATTACTCCCAAAGTTTATGGAGCTACCGATATACTCTGAAGGCATTTTGCTGAAATACAAAATTTATTCTTAATCTTTGCCCAGTATCTCTTGCTATAACATTTTGTCCCTGAGATCCCAGATAAGTTGCCTCAAGCATCCCGAATCTAACACAGATACTATGTGCCAATAACCTAGTGGTTTGATTCTAAAATGTATCTCTTCTGTTATGAGAAAAGAAAATGATAGTATACAAAATTCCCTCTTTAGGAGCATCCGAATACAGAAAAGTATATTGCAGAGAGAAGGCAAAGTTCAATTGGTTGAATTTCAACCATCAATTGAGATATTATGGCCAACATGGGTTTTTTAATACACCTTAAAATTAAATAAATACATTTATCAAGCTAATACCATTTCCACCACCAGAGCCAGTTTAGGCTGAAGCCGTCAAATTTCCTAGGGCACAAAACTTAAGAAGAAATTTATTTCCAAGGTCGTGCAAGTGCATGGTAAGTACCTGAAAGTGATTGGCTCTTTACATTTTGGGCCCCAGCTGCCCTAATCTCAGCCCTGGTCCATGGCATCATAAAGGGCACTGTACTAAGATTATAGCAAGACACTGTTGGTTGCAACCCTGACATCCATTTGTCTCCTTTTTGTCTCACTGTTATAGCCTGTGTTTTGTTCAGGTACTTACCATGCACTTGCACGACCTGTGCTTGGTTCAGGTGTCTCCACAGAACGGTATGTTTACATATGAGTTCTTGCCTTGCCCTAGGGAGCGAATCCTGAATGTTCTGAGTTAGGATAAATCTAAGTCAGGCATGATGCCCCACGATCCTTGCCAATGATGGGTTCCCATGATCACGTGCTTTAATTCTGATGAGTGGGAACTGGAGGAATTCTGCTGGGCTCCTCCTGAGAGCAGTGAACTCACTAATCAAACAGAATACACAGGAGGGAAGTTCCTGGCTTTTGCTGGACCTGGTCCTGTTTGCAGATGATACCTAGCCCTGTTACAACCATTTATGGATTGCTGACATGCTGGCAATAGTACATTAGTACCTGGGGCCTTAATGAAACGGCTGGTCTGCTAAATTAACTGTAGATGAATGTGCCTTCTGTACCTTTATTTTAATGTGAGATAAAATTTTAAGCCACTTTTAGTTAAGTTTCTGTTAATTGAAGCTGAAAGTATCTTAACTAATGATGTAACCTGATACTCTGAGTTTAAAGAAAGAGAGTTTTGCCTGTGGGGGAGACTGCCATTTTTTTTTAACATTTTGCACAGCATAAAAATATCTCTTTTCATTAAAGCATGGTTCAAGACGCAACAAACAACTTACTAGACCTGAGATCTTATGAATCTACATAATTTAAATTCTGGGGTGTGCTGCACAGCTATACACTTGATTCAAAAGGATTCAAAAAGGAACCTGCAACCTTTGTTACAGAAAGGACATCTCAGAACACCGGGGTGAGAAACATAGGTGCTAATAAGCAGAAGACCTCTGTTTTATCCTTTGAAAACAAGTATGGTGGAAAAAAGGGAGGTCACTTGTATTTAATCGACTGAGATATATATCAGCAATGGTTGAGAAAAGCTTGCTAAGTGCCTACTTGATGGCTACTTAGCTATAGTAATCAGTCAGGAAAAGACATGCCCTGCTCCTAGTGACTTTAATTTTAAGAGGAATTAGAGATATGAGATGAAAACAGTGATACTATGTCTGTGCGTGTTTTACAACTTGAGTTTCTCTCCATGGTTCTGTTTCAGCTGTGCACTAGGAGTATGAAATCAGGGAGGAATTACTAAGGGGAGGGACAGGAAGCTGGAGAACTGGATGAGGGACAAGAAATTCTGGAAAATGTGAAAGGACTACAAGAATAAAATGAACTATGAGGAAGACAAGAGGGATCGAATCAAGAAGAGTAGGCAGAAAGGGAAATAATAGTTATTGGCACTTACCACTTGCGAGGCACTTTAACATGCTTCCTCATTTCCTTTTCACGACAACCCTGGGAAGCGTTTTTACCTCGATTTAGAGATAAAGAAACCAAAGCCCCGTAAGCTTATGTGACTTGCCCAGCTAAGTGACAGGGTTGGGATCCAAATCCAGGCCAACTCTGTCACATTCCCATACCCCCCACATAAGAATCTTTGAGTTCAGAAAATGGGCTGCAAAGTCAGCAAGACAGAAGTGAAACATAAAATCTGTTATTAAATAAAACTTAGATCTAGAATTTTTCATGGTGTGAGTGAAATGCAAGACCAAAGGAGCTGACTGATCTGACAAAAAGGGTGACGGGGAAGATGGGTTTCCTGGAGACACAGGGACTCAAATGTAGTCTTGAGTACGTCAATTCCATTGGAAGGGGTTCTGCTACCAGATAGAGAGGAAGGAAAAGTGGTGAAGGCCACGGATGTGCTGGGATTGAAGGGTTGGAGGTCTAATTGGCCACTCCAGTGACTCAATACCTGAAAAGTTATCCCCATGGTCCGTAGAAAGAGGGGGAGAGGGAGGGACCTGGATGAGTGTGGCAGTGGTTCTGTGTTTTCATCTGCAACACAATTCTGTTGGCCTCTCTCAGTCCTTATCCAAACCCAGCTTTCTGTCCAAGGTGGAAAATCTTCTGATGGAGAGAACATTTCCCAAGAATTGATACAAAGGGGATATGCTTCTGCTCATAGTCCATGGGTTAGCTCTTCCAGGAGCAGCTAGCCAGCCACGAAGTATTGCCGCATGTTATCAGAACAGGAGGAAGGTGGTCAGACCTCTGTCTCCTACAACGTGTACGCACCATACAACCCTCCCTTTTCACAGGCTCCTTACATTCAATACATCCCAACCTGAACTTGTTCTCTTTTCTCTGTTGCTCTCTTGCCTTGCTAACCATAGGCAATGGCATGAAGACAGCATGCCAGGAACCATGGCATGACGCTTCCCTCTCCTCCTGTAACATAGCACTGTTTCCTCCAAGCTTTTTCTTCAATTATTCTCTCATCTATTAACTGCTTTCATGCATATGTCATTGCTCTTTATCAGGTCTTCCCCATATCTCGTCTGGAGCCTTCCTGCTGATCTTTTTCTTCTAGTCTAGCCTCTTTCAAGTGCAGCACTCCCTAACCATCACCACTCAGGGTAAACTTCTACCACCCATT
>NW_003852404.1:33198960-33210835 GCF_000181295.1 Otolemur garnettii
TTATTTAATCATAGCTGTGTACATTAATGCAATCATAGGGTACAATGTGCTGGTTTTATATACAATTTGAAATGTTTTCATCAAACTGGTGAACATAGCCTTCATGGCATTTTCTTAGTTATTGTGTTAAGACATTAATATTCCACACTTAGTAAATTTCACATGTACACTTGTAAGATGCAACATAGGTGTGGTCCCACCCATTACCCTCCCTCCACCCATCCTTGCCCCTTCCCTCCCCTCCCTCTCCTCTTTCCCCTTCTTCTTGGGCTATAATTGGGTTATAGCTTTAATGTGAAAGCTATAAATTGGTTTCGTAGTAGGGCTGAATACATTGGATTCTTTTTCTTCCATTCTTGAGATACTTTGCTAAGAAGAATATGTTCTAGCTCCATCCACATAAACATGAAAAAGATAAAGTCTCCATCTTTTTTAAGGCTGCATAATATTCCATGGTGTACACATACCACAATTTATTGGGGAACAGCCTCCCTATTTAACAAATGGTGCTCGGTGAACTGGCTGGCAACCTGTAAAAGACTGAAACTGGACCTTTCGCCATTAACTAAGATAGCCTCTCACTGGTTTAAGGATTAAACTTAAGACATCAAACTATAAAAATACTAGAAGAAAGTGCAGGGTAAACACTTGAATAAATTGGCCTTGGCAAATATTTTATGAGGAGTACCCCTGGCCAATTGAAGCAACACCAAAAATACACTACTGAGACCTGATCAAACTAAAAAGCTTCTGCACAGTCAAGAACACAGTAAGTAAAGCAAGCAGACAGCCCTCAGAATGGGAGAAGATATTTGCAGGTTATGTCTCTGACAAAGGTTTAATGATAACCAGAATCCACAGATAACTCAAACATATTAGCAAGAAAAGAGCAAGTGATTCCCATCTCAGGATGGGCAAGAGACTTGAAGAGAAACTTCTGTGAAGACAGGTACATGGCCTACAGACATATGAAAACATGATCATCATCCTTAATCATCAGAAAAAATGAAAATCAAAACTACTTTGAGATATCATCTAACTCCAGTAAGATTAGCCCACATCACAAAATCCCAAAACCAGAGATGTTGGCATGGATCTGGAGAAAAGGGAACACTTCTACATTGCTGGTGGGAATGCAAACTAATACATTCCTTTTGGAAAGATGTTTGGAGAACACTTAGGGATCTAAAAATAGACCTGTCACTCAATCTTTCAATTCCTCTACTAGGTATATATCCAGAAGACCAAAAATCACATTACAACACAGACATTAGTACAAGAATGTTTATTAATAAATTGTGATATAAATACCACACACTCTTGCTTGGAGTAGCAACTTGTGGCCTGCAGAATCAAGCCCAAGCTCTCCAGGTATTCAGCAGAGTACATGAGTCTCTCTAGTAACTGGTCCTCAGCACTCGTTAATTCTTATCTCTTCCTACTCTCTGATTTGAATTTTATTATTTAGCAATACCCAACAGCTTGCAGTTCTCAGAACATACCATAAGGGTTAATACTTTAGGTCTTTGTTCATGTCTGAATACTTTTCTCATCTTTCACCACCTTTCTCACTCTTCGATCATCCTCTCCAGTACATTAACCAGCTTCTCTTTTTTTGCAGTTTTGGCGGGGGCCAGGCTTGAACCCACCACTTCCGGTATATGGGGCTGGCGCCCTACTCCTTGAACCACAGGCACTGCCCTATTAACAACCATCTTCTTAGAATCCTGAACCAGACATGAGGTTAAGTGCTGCCCACCTCCCTTCATTTCTGTATGATAAGGAGAATCCCTGGGACTTATTTGAAATCCTCAGGTACCTTTTAGGACACATAGTCAGGAGATAATAAGTGTTTATGAACTCAAATTCTCTTACACTGACCGAAGTTTCCTCTTTTCCCTCATCATATATGCAACATACACACTTCATAAATTTACTTTGAGCTAGCGGGACACTCCTAGGCTGGGGACCTGGATAATACTTGTTACACTATTAAATTAATCCTCAATTCACTGTTTCAAAAGACACAGGCAGAAGTGTTCTTTTTACAAAATTATTTTTTAATTAATTTTACAAATAACATTTGGTGGGCTAATATCTAAATCATTACAAGAGAGCACTCAGCAGTTATTCCTTTGCTAAATTATCATCTGCAAGTTGAACTCAACCATGGACCTCTGGGAATGTCGTTTGGAGATTGCTCTGTATTTCCTTATTTCTTTTTCCTTGTTCACTTAAAAAAAAAAAAACTAGTCAGAGCCTTACCACATTGCAGACTAAGTTTGGAGTAGGAGGACTAGGCCTGAAACTTTAACAATCTGCAAAAACATTTTTTCCTGAATTTTCAAAGGACAAATTTACATGATTTAGGCTGGTTGATAAAGTACAAGAGCCCTAGGGATTGAGTTTTGGAGCTTACTAAACAGACGACTCACAGCTATCATGTGTTCATTGACTTCAAGGATAGTTGAAAAATTGACATTTTCTCCTTCAAAAATATGCTTTTTGCAAAATATGATACTGGAGGAAATGTATTTTGTACAGTGTATGCTGAAGAAATAGGTATACAGTGTTTTTTCCTGTTTTATTTAGAAGTGTTGTCTTTTTTGCTGATTTACATGCGTGCTTTCGATTGCTTTCTTAATAGATGTGAAGCTATAACAACTAATGATTATGCTCCTGGAGGAGTGAGTACCATGTGCATGTAAGCATCCAGTAAAGCTGGATCTCTTCACAGTGAGAGCAAAGTCCTGGAGATGGAAGTCCTGCTTTCTAACCTGGCTCTCCAGCCAGTTAGCTATGTGCCCTTAGAAAAGCCAGCCACATTCTCTGGGCCTCAGTTTTCTCATTTGTAAAACACGGGGACTGAATTTATAGACTCCAAATGCTCTCTCTGGCTATGAAATTTTACAGTTGGTACCAATATATTAAAAATTTTTATGCTTAAATGATGGATTCTTGGTCATTTTTTCTTCCTTTCTACTTTTCTGTATTTTATAATTTTTCTTAGTATTTTTTTTTACAAGCATGTAAAAATAACATCATATCATGTGAAATTACATTGAACTTGTAATGAATAACATGTGAATTAATGTAAAATTACATTTTTCAGGCATGTAAAAATAACATCATAACAAGTGGAATTACATTGTTTCTCTGAAAAAAAATGTACATAACGTTATTTAAACAGCCAGTTTAGATTCCTTGATACCAAGCATAATCACATAAATTATCTTATTCAATTATCACATCTACACTGGAAGTTAAAGATTATTATCCCACATAGAATGAAAAATCCTCAGGCATAGAGAGATAAAAATAACTTTCTCAGCACAACTAGTAAATTACAGAAACAGGATGCTAAGCTCTACATACAAATTCCTAGCAGACCGTGCTGGTACTGCTTAAAGCGTTTTAAGAAAGGGACAATTCCTTATATGTATTTTTAAATAAATATATGAGGAAGTGGGGCATAAGAAGGTCTTGTCTAAAGCAGTTAGCCAAACTATTAAGGACAGTGCTAAAATAGGCTGTGATTAAAATGCTTTAGGGTATTTTCTGGTTTTTAATGGTTAATTTTTTTTTAATTTACCAATGTCATAGCCGGCTGAAAGTACATTTGCCATCTGTTGTTAAAATCTCCACCTCCTGGCTGTCTTTTTTGATTTGAGGAGCGTGTGCAGGTCTCAGCCTCAGCGATGGAGGCTGCTCGCTGGCGCTGCCAACCCGCCATCGATCCAGCTTCTCTTCTAGCTGCTACCCAGCATCAGTAGCAGATTTCAAGCGAAACTCTGCAGACTTGGCCTACCACCAATTCACGCTGCCTGAATTTAATTGCTTCTTAATCCTTTCATTAATCTCTTGTTGATCCTCTAACACAGCCTGCACAAGAGCCTCCCAAACCTTCATTCACTTCCAATTCCTGGTTCCATCCTTCCCCCTCGTTTTCAAGCAGGCAACTTCTCTTCTTTATTGAGAACTTAGAGACTGTGAGCAATATTTATTTATTTATTTAGAGACAGAGTCTCACTATGTTGCCCTCCGTAGAGTACTCGGGCATCAAAGCTCACAGCAACCTCAAACTCTTGGGCTTAAGTGATTCTTTTGCCTCAGCCTCCCAAGTAGCTGAGACTATAGGCACCCACCACAACTGGCTGTTTTGTTGTTATTGCAGTTGTCATTGTTTAGCAGGCCCAAGCCGGGCTTGAACTCGCCAGCCTTGGTGTATGTGGCGGCATTTTACCCACTGAGCTACGGGTACTGCCGCAATTTTAGTTTTAAAAAGAGACCTCTATTTCATTCCTTTTTTGTATTTCAAAATATTAAGGAGGTAAACATATTTTTGGTTACATGGGTCGCCTTTGTAATACTGAGTCTCAGCTGGAGGTGTGTCCATCACCCAAACAGTGATCACTGTACCCCTCAGGGAGATTTGTGTTCCTCCTCCTTCCCCTCCCCCCAGCTGATTTCCACTGAGTTTCCTTTCCCTCTGTGCACAAGTGTGTGCTCCCGGGTTAGTTCCAGTTTAATAGTGAGTACCTGCAGTGTTTGTTTTTCAGTTTTTGAGATACTTCACTTAGGAGAATGGTCTCCAGTTCTATCCAGATTATTGCAAAAGGTATGAATTTATCTTTTTATGCCTGAGTAGTACTCCATAATATATAAATACCACATTTTATTAATCCACTTGTGAACTTTTTAATGTGGTCTCCTCTTTCTATGTCTTCTCTCTCTAACAATCTAAGAGTAAAAAGCATCTTTCCTATGGCCTGATACTCCCCCTTGAGCCCCGGACGTCACACCTAATCCCCTCCCTCTCCCCAGCGTCATTAGTCTCCTCTCTCTCTATTGTACCTATATGTTCACTATATTCAAATAAAACATTTTTTTTTTCTGTACCCTGCATCACCCAGCTTCCGTTAAACATCTTTGTCTTCCAAGAATTGTCAATATTTATCTATGTTCAATATCTACAAATTTGCACCACCCATTTCTTCCCTAGCACTTTACAATGTTCATTTTGATGCTTTGTGCTCTATTAAAGCATTGATTGAGCTACTCTCTCAAAAGGCCTCAGTGATGATTTTACATTTCCTTATGAAATACGATGAATTTTCATAGTTCTTATTCTTTTTGATGTCTCTTAAGTGCCCGACCTGGCTGTTAATTCCCTTCTATATGATTTCCCCCCCCCTCATTCCTAAGACTTTTTCATGATGCCTCTTTTCCTTCATGGCTTTTTTTTTGCAGTCTTTCTGTGTTCTTCTGTTATATGATATTTCATTTCATAATCAGTGAGTTGAATATTTGGCAACAAACTTGTGTCTCTTCTAAGTTTCGATTGTTTAAGTTATTTAAATATTATGGTAGTTTCAGTGCTCCAAATTCACTCCATCCAAAACCAGTGTTATACTCCCACGGTTTTCCTCTATTCCTCATGTCTTGCATGGTAGAAATAACATCACCACTGTTGCATTTATCCAAGTTCCTCTTTAACTGAATTCAGTCAACTGCCACCTGATCGCTTAACAAATTACTGTAAAGTTAGCAGCTAAAAATAACACACATTAATTGTCTCACACTTTTTTTCTGGACCAGGATTCCAGATGTAGCTTAACTGGTTCTCTGCACACAGTCTCAAAAGGTTGCACTGAAGATGCTAGCCAGGTGTGAGGTCTCACCTGCAGGCTCAGCTGGGAAAAGATTCACTGCTCAGCTCCCACAGGTTGTTGGGAGGTTTTTTTTTTTTTTGTTTGTCTTTAGAACCAATAATGACTTGCTTCTTTGAGGCTGGTGTGAATTTGAATCTTTCAGGACTGCAGGCTCCAACCCCACCCCACTCACCTCACCAGGCCACACAGCAGGTGAGTGGCAGGCATCACATCACCACCTGAGCCCCACTGCTGTCAGGTAAGTGGGGCATTAGATTCTCACAGGAGCTCGAACCCTACTGTAAACTGTGCACATGAGGGATCTAGTCGCCTGCTCCTTTCGAGCATCTAAAGCCTAATGATCTGAGGTGGAGATGTGAGGTGCTTAAATCATCCTCAAGTCATCCTCCCTTTCCTGTCCATAGAAAAACTTTCATCCATGAAACTGGTTCCTGATGCTGAAATATTGGGGACTTCTGTTCTAGGAGATCTATCATCTGTCTGTCTATCTGTCTATCTATCTATCCATCCATCCATCCATTTATCCATCTTCTATCCATTACATATACATATTAACCAGGAAAGTAACATCTAGTCACTCTTACCCTATTCCGTTGGCTGAAGGCAAATCATGGGTC
The DNA here is from genome assembly GCF_000181295.1 of Otolemur garnettii. Taxonomy (NCBI): domain Eukaryota; kingdom Metazoa; phylum Chordata; class Mammalia; order Primates; family Galagidae; genus Otolemur; species Otolemur garnettii. Next base: position 33,205,250 of record NW_003852404.1, read on the forward strand.
CTGCCTGCACTCAAGACACAGACAGGCATATCACCGGGGGTTAACCTAGAATCTTACCCAGCACATTGTTCTTTCTACAGTACTGAACAAGGGGAAGAAGTGATTTTTATTCATGCTATAGAAATGATTTGGGAGCCAAATTAAATACACATTAAAATGCACAAAAGGAACTTTAGTCTATTGGGATTTTAGAGACAGAATTAAGTTGGGTTGGAAAAACAGAGAAGAAGGAAGAGTAGGAAGTGAGATTGGCTGAAAGAGGAGCTACCATAAACATTTTCCAAAAATGGTATAACGCAGTGCTTAGACTACCTGCAGTCATGGACCAGGATTTTATTGTTTATTTGCTTTTAACATATCCAATCTGTTGCAGACCTAAACTTTTGTAACTAGAAAAATGAGATAAAGAGAGAAAAGAAAGGCATATAAAATATAATTCTGATCTCTTTATGTTAGATAAAATAGACATAAAATTACCCTGTACATTGCTATGAAATTTTTCAAATGCTCACTTTTAATATCTGTGCTTGAGTCACTGAGGACAGGTGACAGTTTGAAGGCCAGCATTGTCTGTAGTTCACTTTTTTAGTTGAGCTGATCTGATCTGCTCTCACATAATGAATTCTCCCAGGTATATGATAATAAGTCTGTTTTCTAGTTGTAAGTACGATCCCTTTTTCTGGGCTTCTTTTGTTCATTCATTCACAAACACATTATTGAGCACTTGCTGTTTTTCAAGCACTGTGTTGGACTAGACAAAATGCTAAGGAAATCGATGTCTTCTCTTTGCACATCTTAACCTAAAGATTGATATGATCTCAAACGCAGCATGTCAAAGAGTGAACATACTAACTCCCCTCCAGTCTGCCACTCCTCCTGTGTTCTCTGGTCTAAGCCTGGTTCCTGCAGACATCAGTTGCTAAAGTCAGAACTTTCCTGCTGCCCTCCCTCCTCTCTCTCCTCTTCTTTTCCCCCTCCCTTCCCCCCTCACTTCCCCCTGGAAGACTTGCTCTAGCCACATGGACTTAGGGCAATTCCTAGGACTTGCCATGCTCTCTGTTATCTCAGAGTCTCTGGGTTTGCTTCTTCTCCCCTCTGACACATCTTTCCTTTGATCCTGTATCTGGGTACTGCTTTTGGCTTCAGTACTGGATCATTTATCAGAAACATTTTCCTCCAGCATCTCCTTTTCCTTCCTTTATTTACCTTCATCATAGTATTGCCACATTAGGTTGTACTACAAAGAGGAGATGGTTAGTATGTTTTCATTACTAGACTGTGAACATTTAAAGTTACAAAGGCTACCACACTTTTGTTGATGTATTGAAACTGGAAGGATTAAGGAACCCTAAAGAACAGGCTGTTATTCACATACTGGGGACAAGCTCAGCCCATTTAATAGGGCCAGAAGATCTCTCCTTCCTCCTCTGCTCTCGCCATCACAAGCCCAGTTTAAGATTTCATCACAGGATACATGGAGTACCCCTACAGCCTTCTAATTTCCTTCTGGACTCTACTTTTCCCTTAGAATGGTGATCAGACATCCCACTTTTGGTGGGACAGTCCCGATTTTTAACAATTTGTCCCACGTCCCATGGCATTTAAAAAAAGTCCCAATTTTTGGAAAGAATACAGGACAAGCTAGGGAACACGGGTGAACAGGAAGGGAATATACGGTTTTCGGCTGCCATGTGGCTATTTCACCAAAATATGAGTTTACTATTATTTTTGTTAATTCTATAATGTTAAACTTTAATAATAACAAATAATTGTTGAGAATTGATTATGGAGAACTGCTTATCAAAGTTTGCATTGTTGTCAGGTCCTGCACCCCTGACCCCTGTCAATGCTATCCCGCTTTACCAATGTTAAAATCTGGTCACCTTACCTTAGAATCCACTTAATGCCTTTTCTGATGCTTCAACTCTACATTCAGAGTCAATCAAATAAATATTTGATTAAATGAATTTGTTTTTTCAGCACCTACTTTATGCCAGGTACCATTTTTCATGCTTGGGCAACATCAATGAACAAATAGAAAAAAAATATCATGTTCTTGTGAAACTTAGACTTTTCCTCCCATGCTATACATTAGATCCCCAGGACTTGTTCATGTGGTAACTGAAAGTTTATACCCTTTGATTCACATCTCCCATTTTGTCATTCCTCAGCCTGTCAGCTACCTTCTACTATTTGTTTTTATGTTTGATGTTTTCATGGTTTTTTCCACCTTTTTTTTTTTTTTTATTGCTGGGGATTCATTGAGGGTACAAGAAACCAGCTCACACTGGTTGCATTTGTTAGGTAAAGTCCCTCTTACAATTGTGTCTTGCCCCCAAAAGGTGTGTCACACACCCACAACCCACCCCTCTCCTCCTTCCCTCTCTCTGTTCTTCCCTTCTCCCACCCCCACCATGTCATTAATTGTCACTAATTGACCTCATATCAAAATTGAGTACATAGGATTCATGCTTCTCCATTCTTGTGATGCTTCACTAACAATAATGTGTTCCACTTCCATCCAGGTTAATACAAGGGCTGTAAAGTCCCCATTTTTTTAAATGGCTGAATAGTATTCCATGGTGAACATATACCATAGCTTGTTAATCTATTCCTGGGTTGGTGGGCATTTAGGCTGTTTCCACATTTTGGTGATTGTAAATTGACCTGCAATAAACAGTCTAGTGCAAGAGTCCTTATGCTAAAAGGATTTTTTTTTCCTACTGGGTAGATGCCCAGTAATGGGATTGCAGGATCAAGTGGGAGGTCTACCTTGAGTTCTTTGAGGTTTCTCCATACGTCCTTCCAAAAAGGTTGTATTAGTTTGTAGTCCCACCACCAGTGTAAAAGTGTTCCCTTCTCTCCACATCCACACCAGCATCTACAGTTTTGAGATTTTGTGATGTGGGCCATTCTCCCTCGGGTTAGATGATATCTGAGGGTAGTTTTTATTTGCATTTCTCTAATAATTAAGGATGATGAGCATTTTCTTATAGGCTTGTTAGCCATTCATCTGTCTTCTTTACAAAAGGTTCTATTCATCTCTCTTCCCCATTGATGTATGGGATTGCTGGTTTTTTTCATGTGAATTAATTTGCGTTCTCTATAGATCCTAGTTATCAAGCTTTAGTCTGATTCAAAATATGCAAATATCCTTTCCCATTGTATAAGTTGTCTATTTGCTATGGTTGCTGTCTCCTTAGCTGTACAGAAGCTTTTCATTTTAATTAAGTACCATTTGTTTATTTTTCTTGTTGCAATAGCCACAGCAATCTTCTTCTTGAAGTCTTTCCCCAGGCCAATATCTTCCAGTGTTTTTCCTATGCTTGCGTTCTTTGAGGATTTTTATTGTTTCATGCCTTAAATTTAAGTCCTTTATCCACCTTGAATCAATTTTTGTGAGTGGAGAAAGGTGTGGGTCCAGTTTCAGTCTTTTACATGTGGATATCCAGTTCTCCCAGGACCATTTATTGAATAGGGAGTCTTTTCCCCAAGGTATGTTCTTGTCTAGTTTATGGAAGATTAGGTGGTTGAAAGATGTTAGTAGTTTCATTTCCTGGTTTTCTATTTGATTCCAAATGTCTATGTCTCTATTTTTGTGCCAGTACCATGCTGTCTTGACCAGTATGGCTTTGTAGTACAGCCTAAAATCTGGTATGCTGATGCTCCTGGCTTTGTTTTTATTACTAAGAACTGTCTTAGCTATATGGGTTTTTTTTCTGGTTCTATACAAAACACAGAATCATTTTTTCCAAGTTTTGAAAGTACCATCTTGGTATTTTAATAGGGATGTCGTTGAATCTGTAGATTGCTTTGGGAAGTATAGACATTTTAACAATGTTGATTATTCCCAGCCATGAGCGTGGTATGTTCTTCCATTTGTTAATGTCCTCTGCTATTTCCTTTCTTAGGGTTTCATAATTTTCTTTATAGAGGTCCTGCACCTCTTTTGTTAGGTATATTCCTAGGTATTTCATTTTCTTTGAAGCTATGGTGAAGGGAGTTGTGTCCTTAATTAGTGTCTCATCTTGGCTGTTATTGGCATATACAAAGGCTACTGACTTGTGGACATTGATTTTATATCCTGAGACATTACTGTATTTTTTGATGACTTCCAGGAGTCTTGTGGTTGAGTCTTTGCGGTTCTCTAAGTATAAGATCATATTGTCAGCAAAGACGGAACGTTTGACCTCTTCTGCTCACATTTGGATGCCCTTTATTTCCTTGTCTTGCCTAATTATATTGACTAGAACTTCCAGCACTATGTTGAATAGTAATGGTGACAGAGGAGAACCTTGTCTGGTTCCAATTCTAAGAGGAAAAACTTTCAGTTTTACTCCATTCAGTAAAATATTAGCTGTGAGTTTGTCATAGATAGCTTGGATTAGTTTAAAAAATGTGCCACCTGGGTCTATACTCTTCAGTGTGCTAATTAGAAAAGCATGCTGGATTTTATTGAATGCTTTTTCTACATCTATTGAGAGGATGTATTCTTTGTTTTTGCTTCTGTTAATATGGTGAATGACATTTATGGACTTGTGTATGTTAAACCAGCCTTGCATCCCTGGGATGAAACCTACTTGATCACGATGTATGAATTTTTTAATAATAATCTGTAATCTGTTGGCTAGGATTTTGTTGAGGTTTTTGTATCTATATTCATTAGTGAAATTGGTCTGAAATTCTCCTTTTGAGCTGGGTCTTTTCCTGGTTTTAATATCAAGGTGATGTTTGCTTTATAGAATGTGTTGGGGAAAATTCCTTCCTCTTCAATTTTTTGGAATAATTTCTGTATGGGAAGAAAGTATAGGAATAAGTTCTTCTTAGAAGGTTTGATAGAATTCTTGTATGAAGCCATCTGCACCAGGGCATTTTTTTGTTGAAAGATTTTTTATTGTTTCTTTGATCTCAGTCCTTGAAATGTATCTGACAGGAGCTCTATTTCTTCCTGGCTAAGTCTAGGGAGAGGGTGTGATTCCAAATATTGATCCATTTCCTTCACATTGTTAAATTTCTGGGCATAGAGTTTCTGGTAGAATTCAGACATGATCTCTTGTATTTCTGTGGCATCAGTTATTATTTCCAATTTATCATTTCTGATTGAGGTTACTAGAGATTTTACTTTTCTATTTCTAGTTAGTCTGGCCAAAGGTTTATCTATTTTATTTATTTTTTCAAAAAACCCACTCCTTGTTTCATTAATTTTCTGAATGATTCTTTTGTTTTCAATTTCATTGATCTCTGATTTACTTTTGGATATTTCTTTTCTTCTGCTGGGCTTAGACTTAGATTCTTATTTTTTTTCCAATCCCATAAGATGGCTTGTGAGTTTGTTGATACGCTCTCTTTCTGTTTTTCAAATATAGGCATCTAAAGTGATGAATTTTCCTCTCAGAACTGCTTTTGCTGTATCCCACAGGTGTTGGTAGCTTGTGCCTTCATTGTTGTTGTGCTCAAAGAAATTAATGATTTCCTCTTTTATTTCTTCCTGCACCCAACTGTCATTCAACAGAAGGTTGTTTAATTTCCATGCCTTTGTGTGGGGTTGAACATTTTTGTTGGAGTTGAGTTCCACCTTTAGTGCCT
>NW_003852404.1:33211054-33224235 GCF_000181295.1 Otolemur garnettii
GGGGTTGAACATTTTTGTTGGAGTTGAGTTCCACCTTTAGTGCCTCGTGGTCTGAGAAGATACAAGGTAAAATTTCAATTCTTTTGATTCTGTTGAGGTTTGTTTTGTGTCCTAGGACATGATCAATTTTGGAGAATGTTCCATGGGGCGATGAGAAGAATGTATATTTTTTATCTTTGGGATGGAGTGTTCTATATACATCTATCAAGCACAGTTGTTCTAGGGTCTCATTTAAGTCCCTTATATCTTTGTTTAATTTCTGTTTAGAGGATCTATTTAGCTCTATGAGAAGAGTGTTAAAGTCCCCTCTATTATGGTGTTATAGGATATCATATGGCTCAGACTGAATAAGGTCTGTTTCAAGAATCTGGGAGCATTTAAGTTGGGTGCATAAATATTTAGAATTGAAACATCTTCTTGTTATATTTTTCCCTTGACCAATATAAAGTGCCCATCTTTTTCTTTTTTGACTTTAGTTGCTTTAAATCCACATGTATCTGAAAATAAGATTGTAACTCCTCTTTTCTTCTGAATTCTGTTTGCCTGAAAAATTGTCTTCTAACCTTTAACTTGGAGTTTTAATTTGTCTTTTGAAGCTAGGTGTGTTTTTTGCAGACAGCAAGTGGATGGCTCGTGTTTTTTAATCCAATCAGCCAGTCTACACCTCTTCAGTGGGGAATTCAAGCTATTAATATTTATTGACATAATTGATAAGTGTGGTAGTGTTCTATTCATCATATTTTGTGACAGTTCATTGCTTAGTTTTATCTTTTGCGTCATTGTGGAAGTTAGATTCCTTTAATTTCTGAGTTCTTGCTTTGCTGTTGATCCACTGTGATGGTCAGTGTGTAGAACAGGTTGAAGTATTTCCTGTAGAGCTGGTCTTGTTGTGGTGAATTTCCTCAATGTTTGCATATTAGTAAATGATTTGATTTCTCTGTAAATTTTAAAGTTTAGCTTAGCAGGATATAAAATTCTGGGCTGGAAGTTGTTCTATTTAAGTAGATTAAAGGTAGATGACCACTTTCTTCTTGCTTGAAAAGTTTCATTAGAAAAGACTGTAGTCACCCTGATGGATTTACCCCTGTAGGTCAACTGGCGCTTACTCCTGGCAGCTTGCGGAATCTTTTCTTTTGTCTTGAGTTTAGGCAGGTTCATCACAATGTGTCTTGGAGAAGCTCTGTTAGAGTTAAGGCAGCCTGAGATACAATATACCTCTGAAAGTACTGTGTCAGAATCTTTGGTGATATTTGGGAAATTTTCATTTCTAATATTCTCTAGAATGGCTTCCATTCCTCTGGGGCATTCTTCTTCCCCTTCTGGGATACCTATAACTTGTATTTTTGTTTGTTTTTTGAGACAGAGCCTCAAACTGTCACCCTGGGTAGAGTGCCATGGCATCAAAGCTTACAGCAACCTCCAACTCCTGGGCTTAAGTGATTCTCTTGCCTCAGCCTCCCAAGTAGCTGGGACTATAGGTGCCCACCACAGTACCTGGCTATTTTTTGGTTGTAGTTGTCATTGTTGTTTGGCAGGCCCAAGCTGGATTCGAACCTGCCATCTCTGGTGTATGCAGCTGGCACCTTAGCCCCCTGAGCTACAGGCGTTGAGCCTATAACTCATATGTTTGAATGGTTCATAAAGTCCCATCATTCTGTCAGTAAATGTTCTGCTTTCTCTCTCTCTTCTTTTCTGCCTCTTTAACTGTCTGAGTTATCTCAAGAGCTTTGTCCTCTACCTCTGAGATTCTTTCTTCTGCATGGACTTATCTGCTGTTGATACTTTCTATTGCATCTTTAAGTTCCTCAATCAACTGCTTCAGTTCCTTCAGCTCTGCTATATCCTTTCTATATTCTTCATATCGTTCATCTCTTATTTGATTCTGTTTTTGGATTTCCTTTTGGTTATTTTCCACTTTCTCAGCAGTTTCCTTCATTGTTTCCATCATCTCCTTCATTGTTTTCATCATCTGTATTCTAAATTCCCCCTCTGTCCTTTCTAACATCTCTTTATAGATGGAATCCTCTGCAATAGCTACCTCATGGTCCCTTGAGGGGGGGTTGCTCTGGACTGGTTTTCATGTTGCTAGGATTTTTCTGCTGATTCTTCTCATAAGTGTTTTCTTTTATTAGTTTCCTTGCCCTAATTTTCCTTTCACTTCCTCTTGCTCTTTAAGTTATCGTACCTCTGGCCTAGAGTTTCGATGAGTGTAGTTCTCCACTGCTTTTGTCCTCCTTATCAGGTTCAAAAGTCTCTCACTGACTCCCTGTGTCCCCAAAAGGATGTTTCTGGGCAGATCCCACCAGCCAGAGATGGCTGAAGTCTTCTCTCCCCCTATGTTTAATGTTTTTAAATCCCTCATGCAAGTGAGATGATGCAGTGTTCATCTTTCTGTGTCTGGTTATTTTACTCAGCACAATGTCTTCCAGGTTCACCTGTGTTATCTCAAATGGCATTTCATTTATTATATTTTTGTTAATGAAATTTCATTTGTTCTATTTTTAACACTGATATATACATATGTATGTACATATATGCTCAAATTATATAGATACAGTCATAAATGAGTAGAAGACAAAGCCATGAATTTTCATGTTTGAGAATGTTATCTCTACCATCCTATATCAGGTATGTGTTACTGTCGCTGTACTGTGTAAAAACCATATAAAGCTCCATGGCTCAAAAGAATGAACTTTTGTTACCTTTCATGAGTCTCTGAGGCATCTGGACAGTTCTAGTGATCTGAATCAGGCTTGGCTGATCTCATCTGGGCTGGCTCTCACATCTATATTAATCTGGTGGATCAGCTGGGGGCTGCCTAGTCTAGAATAAGCTTGGTCATGTCTGGTTGTAGGCTGGTTGCTGGTGGGGTGATGGAGGTGATTGGGCTAGGTGGACCTCACCATCTAGCCATCTAGCCTGGGCTTGTTTGTATACTGGTGGTGGGTTTCAGGGAGACAACAGAAGAGATCAAAGCCGCTTTAGACCTAAGCTCAGAAGTGGCACACAGACTTTTCTGGCGCTTTCTTCTGACCAAAGCAATTACAAGCCTAGTTTAGATTTAAGGGGGGAGAGAAATGGATTCTGTCTTTAGGAGTTAGGAACTGGTGACATTTTGGCAATCAGTCTTCCACAGCATATTTCTTTGAAGCCTTAGTATCTGATAGAATGCTTATGTAGAGGTTTTTCTGCTAGTTCTTTTACACAATTATCTGACTTCTATATATGTGTCATTACTTACAGTGACCCAGAAACTAAAATGTAATCCCTTAGATTTTTGTAAACTACTTGAAATCAAGGCACACATCTCATTCATCTCTTCTATTTTTCATCATACTCAGCACATTGCACCAAGTAATCTCTCAAAATATAAGCTGCATCAATTGTGTGGACCTATAATCACGAGCACATGGAGTGTCATGTTTAGAAGTCCCTTCCCATCCACGTGGCTTAAAAAGAGCATGAAAACACTATAATTCAAAGTACTTTCCCAATATTATTTGGGTAGTTAATGCACTTCCATGTTTGATAGAGAAAAAGAGCTGAGACATTAAATTTATGTGGCTTGCTAACAGTTAGCAGGGGCTTCTAGAGAAGAGATGAGGATTGATTTCGTCAGTTAGTTAAGCTGCTGGCCAGAAATGACAAAGACAAAACAAAACACACCAAGCACAAAGGGAAGCAGAAGAGCCAGAGATCTTGTCCTGCACCACAGCAAAGTTAGAATAGGCAAAGCTAGAGCCTACTCTGTGCTTGGAGGAGGAGAAAGGGTGTGGTTTAAAAAAAAAAAGAAAAACTGAACAACAATCTTTGAATCATCAAATATGTTCCTTCGTTGAGCCAAGCTAAGGATGTTAATAAAGTGTTAAATAAGCCTTTCTATAAAGCATCTAAATTGTTTGCAGAAGTGTCTAATTATCTAGAGATAAGATCTAGATTAAAAAATGAAATATAGGTAAATTATATAAACAAGCTATCCTCACTCATAACATTTGTGGGACATGTTACTGCCAGAAAACTCTAATATTAATAAAGGTATTTTTCCCTCATTTTTCCCCAAGGGTGCTTTGTATAAATATATACACAGAAAGAATGATTAATAAAAAAAGGATAGAAAAGAAGTAGGAAAGCTTCTTAGCTATAAGTATTTGCTTTTTGCCCTTGTAAATGTACTTCTGTCAGCTTTGAAGAGTTTGAAGGAAACGAGAGAGATGTATGTTTTTCAAAAGTGACTTCAGAAAAGTTGGAGAGAGAAATAAATTTAGATCATTAGATTTTAGTTTATTAAAGAACATTTCTGTAGAACATAGTATATTTTCTTATATGCTAACTACTTTACCGTGCAAGATTAGAATTGTTTGAATTAAATCTGAATTTTAAAACTTTGTTTTAAATGAAACCAACACTAAGGTATATGGAAAAAGGAGAGTAGATGTTCTATCATGAATAGTATAGTTATTACAGGACATTAATTCAATTACAATAATCTATAATAAGCATTTGTGAAATAAAATGATAATATTTATGTTAACTATCATATTTATAAAAATTCTTCTTCTTTTTTTTCTTTAATTACATGGACAGTCAGGCTTAGGTCTTATAACCCCAAATTTGTATTTTGCTTAAACAATTCAGAACTTATTACATTAGGCAAACACTGTTCAGGAGAACAGTGGCTCATGTAAATACCTTTAATGTTATTCATGAATTTTACTCTGCAGTAGGTTGGAAATATGCTATGGATATTCTCTTATGAATGACCTTATTTAACTTCTGAGAGTGAATTTTTTCATTCTTTCATTATAATTTAAAGAGGCTTTGATTTACCTCCCTGCTATGGATTTAATGTTCTTTTGTTCCTACCTTTCACTCCAGTTTTTAAATTGTGTTTCTCATCTTTATTTACCCTTTTACTTTTTTCTCCATGTGTACAGGCCGCTTAGCACTAATTTTTATCAGCAGTCAGGATTGCAGGCTAAAATGAATAAGTTTAGCTTTAGACAACACACAGACTGTGTATTTGTGTGTGTTTAATCAGCCTGTAATTTATGGCTACTTCCTGGTATGTTTTCCAGTAGTGGAAATGAGACCACTGTATACTTGTGCTACAGGACATTTTGGCTAAGTGCTGTTCATATCACATGATATCCTGTGGGTTTATGGAGATCTCAGAAGAATGAGAAAAATACATCAAAAATTGGACAAAACTACTTTTACTTCATATATTAACATATTTCCTACTCCCTATAAATAATGTTTTCACTTTAGTAAAAAAATATTGAGTTAAACTGAGAATCCTTAAAAAATTGGGTCCCACCATTGGTTAAATCCCTATGGTGGGTTTTATATGGGTACATGTCAAATCTACTAAGTGTAGAATATTAATGTCTTAACACAGTAATTAAGAAATTGTGGTGAAGGCTATGTTAACCAGTTTGATGTATTTCAAATTGTATATAAAACCAGCACAATGTACCTCATAAATGCATTAATGTATACAGCTATGATTTAATAAAAAAGAAAGAAAGAAAGAAAGAAAATTGGGTCAGAAACTGGAGCAAAGATCTTTTTTTTTTTTTTTCTTTTTTTGGCTAGGGCTGGGTTTGAACCCACCACCTCTGGCATATGGGGCTGGCACCCTACTCCTTTGAGCCACAGGTCCTGCCCATTTTTTTGAGTCAGAGTCTCACTTTATAGCCCCTGTAGAGTGCTTGGCATTGTAGGTCACAGCAACCTCTAACTCTTGTGCTCAAGCAATTCCCCTCCCTCAGCCTCTGAGTAGCTGGTAGTACAGGTGCCCACCGCAATGCTGGCTATTTTTAGAGATGGAGTCTTGCTCTAGCTCAGGCTGGTCTTGAACTCATGAGTTCAGATGATCCACCCACTTTGGCCTCCCAAAGTGCTGGTATTATAGGCGTGAGCCACCATGCCTGGCTTTGGAGCAAAGATCTAAATAAAAAATAAAGTTTATTTCCTTTCATAATTCAGTTACCATAATCACATTCTTTCATATTATTCATTCAATAAATATTTGTCGAGCATCTATATTGTTCCAGGTACTATTCCAAGCACTGGGGATTGAGCAGTGAAGAAAATAAATTTTGATCTCTTGGAATTTGTATATTTAATTGGAGGAGATAGAAAATAAATAAATAGAATATTGATCAGGTGCTAATAAATACTAGAAAGAAGAGTAAATCAGGTGAAGAGTACCCAATTACGAGTGTGATTTTAGATAGTTTGATCAAATCACCCCTAACAAGTGATTGATCAGCTCCCTGTGTGAAATAATGGAACGAATGGTATGGCTTTCTGGAGGACAGAGTGTGTTTGTTGTGTTTTAGAAGGTGAGAAAAAGCCAGTTTGGCTAGAGAGATGATGAATGAAGGGAGATGAGATTTCGCACATGGGAGTGGGTGTCTCTGCAGACCCTGAGGAGAACACTCATGCTAAGTCTTGTGGGCCGTGGGAAAGATTTAGCTTTTTTTTTTTTTTTTTTTTAGAGACAGAGTCTGACTTTATCACCCTTAGTAGAGTGCCATGCTGTCACAGCTCACAGCAACTTCCAGCTCTTGGGCTTAGGCGATTCTCTTGCCTCAGCCTCCCAAGTAGCTGGGACTACAAGCGCCCACCACAATGCCCAGCTATTTTTTGTTGTTGCAATTCAGCTGTGGCCGGGTTTAAACCTGCCAGCCACCCTCTGTATATGGGGCCGGTGCCCTACCCACTGAGCCACAGGCACCACTCAGATTTAGTATTTTGTTTTTGAGACAGAGTCTTACTATGAAGCCCTCCATAGATGCTGTAGAGTCACAGCTCACAGCAACGTCAAATTCTTGGGGTTAAGTGAATCTCTTGTCTCAGCATCCCGAGTAGATGGGACTACAGGTACCTGCCACGACGCCTGGCTATTTTTTGGTTGTAGTTGTCATTGTTGTTTGGCAGGCCCAGGCTCCAGTGTATATAGCTGGTGCCCTAGCCGCTGAGCTACAGGCTCTGAGCCAAGATTTAGCATTTTACTAAATGCATAATATTTGAAGTCATTGGAGGGTTTTGAGCAGAGAAAAAGATAAAATCTTACATAATTAAAAAAAAATTTTTAAATACCATCTTAATCATTTTGAAGCGCACAGTTCAGTGGTACCAACTATATCTACATTGTTGTGGACCAGCTCTCTAGCACTTTTTCATCTTGTAAAACAGAAGATAAACACCCATTGAACACCCCCTCCCTTCCCACTCACCCCCAGCCACTGGCAACCACCATTCGACTTTCTGTTTTCCATGAACTCGACCGTCTTAGATATCTCACATAAGTGGACTCATGTGGTGTTTGTCTTTTTGTGACTGGCTTATTTCACTTAGATATGCTTTTTGCATTTTTGATTTAACTATTGTGTTATCCTATTTTATTTATGCCATAGCTTCAGTGTGGAAGGGGTTTCACACTAAGGGACGGGCAAAGGTGGAAACAGAAACCCAGATTCTGGTGCTATTGCAGAGCCAGCGGCAGGAGACGCTGGTACGTTGAATAAGGCTGTGTAGCAGGGGAGGCGTGTCGAGTGGATAGATTCTGGACAAGGTAAAGCTATTAGGGCTTGGTGATATTTCAGACATGTAAGGTGAGAGAAAGAGGAATAAAGTATGAATCATTATATAGTGAATTTCCCAAATAACTGAATCATCAATTCCTTATCCATCATTAACAGTAATTTTTGTAAAATGTGATTAAATGCTCCATGCCTTCTAAAATAATGTGCAGATACTAAGTCAGTCTGTTTGATGGTTACTGTCTTAAACTTGAGTTTTCTATCTGTTTTAGATAGAGGTGTGGATGATGTGAACCGTGAAGCGTGAACGTGTCAGGAGGGTTTGAGAAATCTGCCCGGACAGGGCAATGACATAATGAACATTTCCATTTTGTAGGGGGGCCACACTCTACACAATATTTTGGAATACTATTTAGATTCTATGTGGTAAACCATTTCCTCTGTTCTCCTAATGAAGTCTATTCAACATTATCTGAGTGTGGGATACACTGATTAAAACTTGAGACCCCTTACAACTGGAGACAATAGTAGGGGAGGTAGTCAGGGAGGAATCCTACTTTTCTTTTAATTTTTATAGCAATATTACAGACAGAAAGAAAAACGATTTCATACGCAGAATTTTTTCTAAGTGTATATGGATACTAAACATGGTCATTGAGAATTATCTCTAAGACTTAGAAGGCAGTGTTATTATTCAAAGCTTTGCAGTGAAAACTTCGTTATATGCAGTTTCAGATTTTTTTTTAATCCGGTTATTTGCAGCATGCCACATTCCTCGTGAGACCGTAAGAGACATAATGAAAGGACACACAGTCTCCTAGGCTGTGCTTCTCTTCCTATCATCATGTCCTGTATTTTCTTGATTGACAACAAGTGAAGCAGCAATGTGCTTTGGGAGCTGTATCCTGGCCGTCTGTACTTTTTTTGACCATTCTTCAAGCATGTCAGGCAAAATTTTGTAATTAGCTGAAAAGGCATGCAATTCAGTTTCACTTTGCTGAACCCAATCTGTGGGATTGACAGCATGCCTTTAATAGATTCCTTCAGTAGATAATTAGACCAGTTTAACGCAAGGAAGCCCTGCATGAATTAACATTTGCACTTGGGTATGAATATGCAGGGCTACCATGCTTTCTGTGGTGTGAGTTGTTTCCCCAGGATTTGCAGAAACGCCTATTAGGTGTTTTGTAATGTACCGATTAGTGCAGAATGGCACCAGTTAGAGGGTGGGGGAGCATCTCTGGAGTCGGAGATGATATGCTTTGGGTAGTACTTACGCTTTTTTTGGTAAACTCTAACCTAGACAACAGATTGCCTGCTTCAACTAGTCATCTGCTTGAGTTTTGACGTGAATTTTACTTTAAATTGCTATGCAGAAAGCTACTTGGCGTTTCCTGGAAGTATGCCATCTATTCATTTCCCCACTCTCTATGAAAGTTTTCGTCTGTAAGATTAACCTAAAAGATCCTCTGCTCTAGATGTGGTAAATAAATAATTGAATAAATAAACAAACAAATCATTGGGCTATTGAGACATGCTTTTCATAGTGATAAAAATTACTTGGGCACAGCTTGCTAGTGTGTCAAATATTGGTTCAAAACTTATTTGCATGCCTGTGAATTTGAAAGAATTTTATGCTATTTACAAAATAATTTCTGAGAATATAAAAACTTAAATGTGCATACCTTTGCAAACCTAGTCAGAGAACTTGGAGGTAAAGACAGAGGTTAGATAGCTGAGAATAAACCAAGTTGATATTTATGTATGATGATATTTCCTTTATTTTTAAAAGACAAAGACAATTTAATTATTTTATAAAAACTGAAAGAGGTGGTATAAAGTGGGAGTTGACCAAATACCCAGGTCTGAACCCAGCTCTAATACTCATCCGGCTCTGTGACCTTGTCAGAGTTGCCTAACCTTTCAGTTCCCTAATCTGTAAATAGTGACGTTAACAATGTACCCACTTTATGGGACTGTTGTGAGGATTAAGGGAGTTTAATATGCACTGAGAACAGTGTCTCGTACTAAGGAAGGACTAAGTGTTGGCTCTTCATATTTGTTCATTAACATACATACAGTAGAGACATTTTGAAATGATCTTTTCTAAAACATATAACACATCAAATATAAACTTTAATGTATTTCAGACACTGCTTACTGATAAGAGATGACATATTTAGAGTGGTGTCAATTAGGGTCTCCTTCCATTCCCCAGTCTGAAAGCCCCGGAGCCTTTCCCTCAGCTACTCAACCCTTTTAAGACTTAACATGCATTTTGAAGGGTAATGTCAGGTCGGGCTCAGAGATAGAGTTTTTATGATCTGGAAGGCAACCAAATGATTTTAAATGTGCCCCCTCTATGATTTTCAGTACATTTTAGTCATGCAGCAAGGATGCATATATAGATTTCCTATGAACACCCGCTTGCCATCTCTGTGTTGTCCGACCCAGGGTATTAGGGCTTTTGGATCAAGATAGGGAAAGAATGCTAAGAAGCTTCTTTCTTGCTCTAATTGCAATGCCCCCCAGGCCTGAATCTCTGTTGGAGAAGACCCATGCTGCTGTCAAAAAAGTGAAGTGGAAAGTAGAACTCCTTTGTGGAAAAGTAAGTGGATTTCCTACCCAGCAGAAATGAAGAGTTGTGTTACTCCTGGGGTAATTTAGGAATAGCCTGAAGGCCATCTACTCTTTCTTTATAGTTTTTCTAAGTGTTAAGTAAATAAAAGTTGTCTCAGTTGAGTTGGAGAGAAAGCTCAGCTCTCAGAGTTCTAATGAATGCTGCCTGCCCAGGAGAGCATGGGCATCCTTCCTCTCTCACATGTTCTTCTAATGACAGAATCTTCACTTTCTGAAACATTGCTCCGGTAGAGGCCAGGGCAAGGCTGAGGCTCTGTTCCCAGTACATCCAAGAGAATCAAAAGATGCTTTCTAACCAATACTAATAACATTAAACAAAGTTTATTGGTGGCTTTTATATTGATATTTATCAGACGTAGGGTAATCAAACATTTTTCCTTTTAATGGTCTGTATAATGAATGCCAGTGTCTTACATCTGCAGGGAAGTCATTCATTTTAGCCACAATGCTGGACACAGTTAAATCTGAAACTCCTGGCTTCTCAGTAAAAAACAGTGCCATACTATTTTAGTATTTGTTTATTTGGGTAGATTTCTTTCTAGAGATTGAAATAATTGATTTTAGATCAGAAGTGGTTTAACTGAGATTAGTGCTGGGTTAACACAGGATGGATGCCGTGGAAGCATTTCAGAGATTTTCTGTTAGGAAGGCTGAACTCTGTGTGTGTGTGTTTGGACTTTTAGGGAAGGAAATTTTTAGCTTGGTCTCAGATTGAAGAGAACCACCGTTGTTTGCGCATCTGTGTCAGGATTCCAGGAGATGCCTTTTGTCAAAGTGTGGTTAAAGTCAATTTCCCACAGCATGGGCCAATAAAAATAAAGACTTATTTTGCAAACACCTATCAGATTAGATGGGAGTGCCGGCATTACTTCTGTTTACTAAATTTAATTCTTTGAGTATGGATTTTCAAATAAAAAAATACATTTCTGCTAAGCATGGGTCAGCTAGGATTTTCCTAGTTTCCTTGTTTTGACATTAATTTTGTCATTTTGTGAATTGAGGTTGTGAAATAAGAAACAAGATTAGCAACGTATGAATTTCCTCTAAGAATTAGGGCACTGAAGGTACTTTAAAAGCTAGTTACAATGTTGGAAGAAATGTAGAAAATATAGTAGTTAGATAAAGACAAACACAGGACTTCATAGTCACCCGCTTTAAAACGTGGCATTTGTCAGTCAGTTCTGCCTTCCTATCGGGGAGAAAGGCTGGGAGAGAC
This sequence comes from Otolemur garnettii, assembly GCF_000181295.1. Lineage (NCBI taxonomy): Eukaryota > Metazoa > Chordata > Mammalia > Primates > Galagidae > Otolemur > Otolemur garnettii. The sequence goes on from NW_003852404.1 coordinate 33,222,461, forward strand.
CTTGCAGAATCTCTTTGTCAGTCTGCTTTCTTCTTTCAAATGCCATGTTAAAGAGTAATCACTTTCGTGGGAAGCTTAAGTAAAGTTATTCACTATAGCATGATATTGCCTTGAGTTTGATAAGGCAGTAATTCTCTTTTAAAAATGACTTTATGATTAGATTCCAATATGAAAAAAAAATCCAAATTTGTAGTCAACAAAAGAAATCTAAGAAGGTGGAATAATTGACATCACCCGTGCATTGCTAACAAAAACATATGCATTCTTCTGCTGCTCCAGCTTCATTAACACGAAGTGTGAGAACAGATATTATAATTGACAGCTAAGTCTTTTACTCAAGACTGTGCCTTTCATATAGGCGTGTGGGATGGGAGTGATGCATTAGAAGTTGTCACTGTTGTTCTTAAGTGCTGATTCCCTGCTTTCTTAAGTGCGTACACCACTGCTTTCTCAGCGCTCATTTTGCCTTTTTATTTTTCTCTGCCATTTATTCCTCAAGGTACATGCTCATTAGTAAGTTAACTTTTTTTTTTTAATTTAAGGCAAAGGTGTATAGCTGAAAATATCTTTTCCTTAATCCCATTTTAAAAGTTCTGTCTAAAACTTCAAGTTTTACAGACTGTGAATTATCCCTGGGTTGAAAATTATGTGAAAATGTTTCAAGTTAATATTCTCATTTTCTCCCTCATTATTTTGTTTTCCTACAAAAGATATAAATGTTGGAACCAGATATTTCTTCCAGATCTTACACCAGGAGTACCTTGTGTTCTATGGAACCCAGCAAGGTGAAGGGTTATTAAACATGGCAAATAGTTGGGAATTTGCTGACGAACATCAAGGCTGAATGACAAATGACATGGTGTCAGACAAATGTACTTTTCCATCCCCAAGTTATCTAGGTAACCTTGGTCAAGATACTCAGCCTCCATAAACCTCAATTACCTATCTGTAAAATAGGGATAACCGTAGGTACCTATTTCCCAAGGCTGCTACTGAAAGCTGAATGAAATGCCTTATATCAAGCACTTTGCATAGTGACTACTCGGTTGTAGGTACTCAACAAATTGTAGTTAATTCCATCCTTCCTCCCAAGAAAGGAATCTGATAAAGGATGCTATCTCTTGGTGTTAATCTTCTTGCATCTCTAGTCCATTTTCATTAATTAAAAAAATTTGACAGTGGGGAGACAGAGTCTTCCTCTGTTGCCCAGGCTAGAGTGCTGTATGTAGCATCAGCCTAACTCATAGAAACATCAAACTTCTGAGTTCAAGCGATTCTTCTTCTTCAGCCTCCCAAGTACCTGAGATCACTATGCCTAGCTACTTTTTTTCTATTTTTAGTAGAGATGGGGTCTCATTCTTAGTCTGGTGGGTCTTGTACTCCTGACCTTAAGTAACCCTCCCATCCTCACCTCCCTGGAGTGTTAGGATTACGGGTGTGAGCCTGGTCCCATTAATTACAATTAAAATTTTTTTTCTTCTGTTTTTATGGTAAAATAAGAGAAACATATAAGTTAACATTATGGTACCTTTCCTATACTGTGTACAGGTATACATACTAGTTCAATCATTCACAAGATAGTCTCTTATGAAATAAGAGCCTTAAAATCGGCATCTCTTCAATTTTCTTAGCCTAAGGAATTAGTATTATTCCTAAGGAATAATACTTGCTTAGCATTATATATAATATTGAAAAACATTGGCTTGGCGCCTATAGTTCAAGAGGCTAGGCCACCAGCTACATACACTGGAGCTGGCAGGTTTGAATCCAGCCCA
>NW_003852404.1:33224398-33243814 GCF_000181295.1 Otolemur garnettii
AAAAAAAAAAATATTGAAAAACATTTATATGATATGGAGGCATATTAAATATATGTTATTTAGAGAATTGGCTAAAATATTTAAATAATTTTTATTTAATGTCAAAGGCATCAAAAATAATACTGTAGACACTCAAATTTATATGAAAGGATAAATGTTACATATAAAGAGAAGGAAATAGATAACAAAATTATATTGCCTGTGTTGAAAGTATTTTTCCAATTAAATTTAAATAAATATGCATATATGAATGTTCTCAGTTGTACAATTTGTTATTGAAGTTCTAAAAAATGAACAAATATTGCTTGTGTTTATGGAAAAATTATTTTCTGCTCTCACTCTCCAGTAATCATTATCACAGAAGACTTCTGTGACCAAATATACATGTCAGGGATTTCCCAATGTGCCAAGCAGTGGACACTGGGTATCCTCTAATTTAAGTTTTAATTTTTACTTTTTGAGACAAGTTTCACTCTGTCACCCTAGGTAGAGTGCTGTGGCATCATCATAGCTCACTACAACCTCAAATTCCTGGACTCAAGTGATCCTCCTGCTTCAGCCTCCTGAGTAGCTTGGCACAAGCCAAGGCACAAGCCACGACATCCAGTTACTTTTTTATTTTTAGAAAGACAGGGTCTCACTCTTGCTTAGGCTGGTCTGGACCTCCTGAGCTCAAGCTATCCTCCCACCTCAGCCTCCCAGAGTACTAGGATCATAGACATGAGCCACCACACCTGGCCCCCTCTAATTTAATTTTAATGCTGTCTACCTGTAGGTAACCTTTGATCATCCAGGTTGAAGCTCAGTCCCCAAGACCACCTGTGCTTTAGGCACCAGTCACAAGTCTGGACCTCCAGAACTTCTGACTGGCTACGTATGAAGAATCCTAAATCTCCCTCTCTGGATTTGATTAATTTGCTGGAGTGGCTCACAGAACTCAGGGAAACTCTTCCTGGGGTTTATTGATTTATTATAAAGGGTATTACTAAGGGTGCAGATGAAGAGAAGCATAAGGCAAAGCATAGAGAAGGGTGCAGACCCACCCTCCAGAGGCCGCCACGCCTTCAGCTGTCCGGAAGCTCCCTGAACTCTGCCCTTCTGGGTTCTTACAGGGGCTTCATCACCTCAGCGTTATTGATAACCATGTGGAAAGGTGATTGCAAACAAGGGCAACTCAGTGGGCCTGTTTGTTGGGATTCTTTTAGCCTCTCTCTGCATCATTCCCTTCCTCCAGGGTATGGGGGTAGGAATGAGAGTCATCCAGCTCGAAGCAGATTAGAGTCCTGTCTGGGACAGCTGAACGGGAGGCAAGAGAAGATCAGAGAGAGATTCCGCTTCCTGAGGCCTGAAGTGCCCCAACATTATAATAAGGGCAATGGGAGTCACCAGCCAGGAACCACGGACAAATACTAAAGTACAGAGGGTGCCAAAAAATTGTACACACATTTTAAGAAAGAAAAAGACTAATAAAATTGTAATACTCAATATACACTGATACCAAAAGATGACTACAAAACACACCAAGCACCTCTTACAATTGCAGACGTCAAGCTTGACTTGAGTATTACAAATTTAATACAATCATTTCCTTTCTTAAAATGTGTATGTATTTTCTTGGGACCCTCTTGCACACACACATATACATCACATAGTATCAAAGTTTTCATATTTGAAAGATGTTTATGATTTCCAAACATATTCATTAGTATGTAAAATTACTAAATCACTAAGGTAACACACACTGTTTGAAAATTCACACAATATAAAATGTATCAAGAATGGACGGTGCCTGTGGCTCAAAGAAGTAGGGTGGTGGGTTCAGGCCCAGCCCCAGACAAAAACTGCAAAAAGAAAGAAAAATTTATCAAGTATGAAATGAGTGTTCACTTCTGCCATACAGTGAGGGCTTATTTTATTAATAAGCAGTAAAAAATAAAAAATTTCACAAATAAAAATAACTAGATCCTACTTCTCTAACTCACTATCTCGAGAGCAAGCAATAACTGCTGAGCACAGAACAGTGAGTTCCTACCTAAATAGTTTGGTGGACAAAGAGAAAATATTTGAAAACAGTGACTACATGGGTCACTATGAAAATTTTGAGACACTTTATGTTATAGTCCATCTTTCACTTTTAAGAACAGTCAACAACAGCCTTTCTTTTTTTTTTTTTTAATTTCAGATTAATGTGAGCATGCAAACAACCAAATCACAACATTTGAGTATTTTAGGGAGAGTACCTCTTATAGCTATGTCCCGCACCCAAAAGCTGTGCCACGTACCCAGCAGCATCCTTTCTGATCACTCATGCAAGTTTCAACTTTCCGGGCTTAATGGTGTTGCTGGGAGGACTTCATTTGCTTCTGTTGGGGAAGATTTTATGTTTCTTGATTTTTGTGTATCTGAAAACTTATAATGACCTCCATGTCATTATTAACTTTTCCCCCTAGAATATTTGCCTTTATAACCTCCTTTGAGGCTTTCAGTGAATTCAGAATTAAAAACCCATGGCTTTGACAAAGAAGAAAGGCCTTTTCTAAAAGGCAGAACACACATGCCCACCCATTGTGTGAAATCCACTAAGATTGTATTGGAAACATGCTGTGCCACAATAAGCAGAAATGTGTGCCCACTCTACTTAGCCCAGACTGAACTGAGCGGTGCTATATGGAAAGGCTCCGGGGGAGATTTGGCTAAACACAGCCGAAAATCGCACCTGGCTTAAGTATCCATAATCACAACGAAAATCACTTTTTCTTAACTGATGCAGAACCAACGGTAAGGTGTTATATAATCCTGCCGAGGGGCAAATACTCCAACGTACACATGGTGGGAAGCACTGTTCGCTTTTTGTTCTAAGATTACATTAAGTGTAAATGGATCTGACGGGATTTAAATCCTGTGGGAACAGAACATTAACCTTTCTAGCAGCTTTCAGAAGTGAGGTAGCAGCAAGAAATTTCATCACTGGTTGACTTGAGCCGGATGTTATCACTATACGTAAATGGATATTTTACTACATTACATCCCAGTAATTAGGTTTCACTCTCTCTGAGCACCTCGCATTTGAGGAACGTGGGACATCTGTAGTCTTCACTGTAAGCTTCCTAACGAGATAGGCTGGAGTGAGAGTCCTTCCATATCTTACCATGGGCAAGGTCCAGTGGACAGCCAAGGTACCAAGGCTTGGGATTTGCCTTTCCACCTTGGCCAAGTCCTTCCATCTCTCTGAACCTAAACTTCCACACCTCTGCAATGTGGACAGTTTGTTTATTTCTATGATATTTATTGAGTCCCAGACACTTCACTAAGCATAAGAAAAAATGCAGTGACCCTTATGGACTATAACTAAGACACACAGAAGGTAGCACGAGGCAGAGGATTCGGGGATAATAATTATAACTCCTTCCAAATGATATAATATATATCATTCTGCATGATTAAAAAGTATAATATTTGGATTTTCATACAACTTTACATTTTTATTTGGGCATGTGGGATTTTATTAGATTCAACTGAGCGGCATTGCTTGGCAATGCAAGAACCCCATAATTGGGGGCCAAATTTAGGGTTGCTGTGAGGGGCCTAAAGTCAGTGGGAGAGGACTGGAGTACTTCAACTATCAATATTCTTTTTTCATCCCTTCTCATGCAAGCTGTAAAATAACCAATGATATAAGACAGCACCGTAATGGTGCTCCAATTTTTTTTTTCTGAATTCAGGGAACTTTATTGATGTTACATGACAAGGTGGGGCTCCCTAGGCCCCTCCTGTTCTTTAGGGGGTCTGAGGGAAACTGTGTTGAGGGGAGATTCTCAGTGAGGTGGAGGACTGAGTAGGCAGGGGCACCCCAGCAGCTAAGGGCCTTTGTCTTCCTTTTGTGCTCTGGCTGGGGCTGGTGGTCTGGGGGTTCTTACTCCTTGGAGGCCATGTGGGCCATAAGATCCACCACCCTGTTGCTATAGCCAAATTCATTATCATACCAGGCAATGAGTTTGACAGAGTGATCATTGAGGGCAATGGCAGCCCCAGCATCAAAGGTGGAAGAATGGCTGTCACTGTTGAAGTCAGAGGAGACGACCTGGTTCTCCATGTAACCCAAGATGCCCTTGAGGGGGTCCTCTGATGCCTGCTTCACCACCTTCTTGATATCATTGTATTTGGCAGCTTTTTCCAGATGGCAGGTGAGATCCATGACCGACACGTTGGCAGTGGGGACACGGAAAGCCATGCCAGTAAGCTTCCCATTCAGCTCAGGGATGACCTTGCCCACAGCCTTGGCTGCACCAGTTGAGGCAGGAATGATGTTCTGGAGAGCCCCGCAACCATCATGCCACAACTTCACAGAGGGGCCATCTACAGTCTTCTGGGTGGCAGTGATGGCATGGACTGTGGTCATGAGTCCCTCCACAATGCCGAAGTTGTCATGGATGACCTTAGCCAAGGGGGCTGAGCAGTTGGTGGTGCAGGAGGCATTGCTGACAATGCTGAGGCTGTTTTCATACTTCTCATGGTTCACATCCATCACAAACATGGGGCCATCAGCAGAAGGGGCAGAGATGATGACCCTTTTGGCACCCCCCTATAGGTGAGCCCCAGCCTTCTCCATGGTGGTGAAGATGCCAGTGGACTCTACAACATACTCAGTGCCTGCCTCACCCCATTTGACTTTGGTGGGATCTTGCTCCTGGAAGATGGTTATGGGATTTCCATTGATGACAAGCTTCCCGTTCTCAGCCTTGACTGTGCCAGGGAATTTGCCACGGGTGGAATCATACTGGAACATGTAGACCATGTAGTTGAGGACAATGAAGGGGTCATTGATGGCGACAATATCCACTTTGGCAGAGTTAAAAGCAGCCCTGCAGACCATGCGGCCAATTTGACCAAAGCCGTTTATTCCATCCTTTGGTTTCAACATGGTGCCTTGGGGATGCGGCTGGCGCTGCACTAGAAGAAGCGGCTGTCTGATGAATGGGAGGACCAGAGAGCCCCAATGTTTTAAATGTAAGAGCTTTTCATGAATTTTATAATTTCTCAGGAAGTTTCTTATGCTTTGAGATTATAACAGACATTTCAAGAAATGACTTGTTGTGGAAATTAACTGCTCACAACCTCATAAGTAGTTAATAACTTGTTCTCCATTATGTTATCCCTTTTCCCATTGCAAAAATGTATCTGTTATATAGGATAAGGCCAAAGGACATCTAATATAAGAATTAAAAATGAATTCAGTTATTTTTCTAGAAGGTCTCTGTAGTATATATCATTGTCCATGTTTAAAAAGTATAATCTTTGGATTTTCATACAACTTTGTTTTCATTTGGACATTTGGGATTTTACTAGATTTTATCTGAGAGGCATTGCATGGCAATGCAAGAACCCTGTAATTGGGGGCCAATTTTTTTTAAAAGTAGGGTTTGGTAGTTTAGAATTTTTTTTTCTTTGGCATTGAAAGGTAGTAGGATGATACTGGCCTTTTGGTCCTTAATTAAATGTATAGAAAAATATAATTTGGATAAAATTATGCAAAAATCTCAGGCAGAAAGCCACATCTCTTTTTCTTAGGTCTCCCTCTAAGGAGTAGGGAGGCCTGTGCAGGTTGAAACAGTAGCATTTGGGGACAATTCTGCTTTTCCACCTTTTCATTCTAGCACAGGGTATGCACAGAGTGTTCAGCCTTGGAACATCCAAAAACCAATCTATAAGGAATAAATGATAGCACCGGAGTAGAAGAAATAGGGCAGCTAATCAAAAGCTTTGTCAGTGTCTCTTGACTACCTTTCCCTGGAGTGTAACTGACTCTTCCTCTTTCTTGCTTTTCCTTGGTGACATTTCAAAGGATGGACAATCTGGCAATAAAACTCTTAGTCCTGTCATTGCTACTTCTGCAGAGAACTTCTGAAATCAGGTACAAGATAGAAGATTATTGCATGTTAATTTGTACTCTCACCAGGTATGATTCTAACTTCTGAATTCAGGATGAAAGGCTAGCCTCTCATTTGCTGTAACGACTCACCCGCTTTCAGACGGCACCTCTGCATAATTTGGCTTTCCACTTCCCGAGTGAAATTTTGTCTAGTAACAAGTTAAAGTAAGAGAACCAAATAAAATATTGTATGCAGCATGCTCAATTTCTGCCAGGTTGCATCTCTTACTGAACAGTGAAAGATGACGCCTTGAGGCGTTCTTTTCATTTTTGCGAGTTTAAGGGATTTGGGGCTATGAATAATTTTTCCAAATTTATGTTCTTATTTTAGTTTTTATTTTCATTGCCTCTGGTTGAAATTACTGGATTATTACAAAATATCTTCTAGTCCAGTTTTGAAGTTGAGGGATAAACAATGCCAGGGATAAACAGTAATGAGAGACAGCAGACATTTTAATTGTTTGAATTTATCACTTTTGTCCATAATTAAATATTTCAAACATGCAGAATATTTTTTAAAATTTATTTTTTATTTCAAAATAATATGAAGGTACAAATTTTTAGGTCACATCATTCTCACTCCCAGGGTAAAGTTCTATTTGCAAAAGAGCCCCTCCCCCAGAGGGAGTGTTACGAGTGTTATACACCCTCACAAGTGCAGAGTAGGTGAGATCCCACCTCAGGCCCTCCCTCCTTCTGCCAATTGTCCTCCCCTCACCCCTGCAGCTGCCCTTTACTCCCCTACTAGACTATATTTGTGTTTTATTGTTCATATGAGCAAAACACGCAGAACATTTAAGAAATGCTATATGAAATATAGCCCTTTTGTGCTACTTGCTTTAAGTTTTAAAAAATGAAATAAAACTTTACAAAAAGTTGAAGCTACTGTGGATACCTTTCCCCAATCCAATTACTCTCCCTCCTCCTAAGAGAAGCCCAAGTTGGTATTTATCATTCTTTGCCGGTTCTTACACTTTAAAAGTGTATGTAACTATCATTGTTTCCGCTTTAAAGTTGGATGTAACTATACAGTCTTTCCACTTTAAAATTGTATGTACCTATAGTTGCATGCGTAGAATTGATCTGTGTATTTTGTAGCTTTACACACATACAATTACACTGTCTATGCTATTTGATTAATCACTTTTTTCACTCAACTCTAAAATTTTGAGATTGGTCTGTAATGATATCTGTAATTCTAGTTCACTCATTTCAGGGGGTGTATAGTGCTTCCAAGAATGAATTTATCACAACTTCATCATTTCCTTCCTGCTGATGGACATTTAGATTACAAACGATGTTGTTAAGAGACATTTTATATATACAATATTTTGTTCACATGGGGAAAAGTTTCTCTAGCACTGACTATTTTCATCTAAATGTTCTAAGATACTGCTAAGTCAGCCTCTAAATTGCTTGGGCCTAACTGATTTGCCCATCGCTATACAGAAATTTTGTATTTCTCTGCATCTGCACCAAATATATGTAATATCAGGCTTCCAAAAATTTTTACTGACTTGATGGATGTGAAATGACATCTTGCTCACATTTACGTTTGTATTTTCCTGATTATTGAGGTTATGTGTTTGATTTATTTCTATTGGTCATTTGGGTTTCCCTTTGTGAATTGCCTATTCAGTTCCTTTACCACTTTTCTATTGGATCATTTGTATTTTTTTATAGTTCTGGGCGTACATGAGTTACAAATATCTCTCTGTAGACTGTAGCTTTAAAAACATTTTTTTGTTGTTTATGGTATCTTCTGTTGGCAGACATTTCTAATCTTAATGAAATCAGAGTTGTCAATCTTTTCTTTTGTGGTTGGCACTTAACCATGTTTTGCTGGAGAAGTATTTTCTTAAAAATGTCATATTTACCATTTTAATTTAAAAATTTTTTATTTTAAATTAATGGACTTTATTTTTTAGAGCAGTTTTAAGTTCACAGCAAAACTGAGCAAAAAGTACAGAGACTTCTCATTTCCACACACGCACAGTTTCCCCCCTACTAACATCTGGTACCATAGTGGTCCGTTTGCTACAATTGATGAGCCTACACTGACATACTGTTATCAACCGTAGCCCATCGTGTGCATTAAGCTTCACTCTTGGTGTTTACACTCTCTGGGCTTTGTCAAAGGTATGGTGACAGGTATCCACAGTTGCAGAATCTGGAATAGTTTCACTGCCTAACAACTCCTCTCTGTTCGGCCCATTCATCCCTTCCTCCCTCAGTTGTGGCAATCACTGATCTTTTTTACTGTCTATACTTTTGTCTTTTCCAGAATGTCATTTATTTGGAATCAGACAGTGTGCAGCCTTTTTGGCCTGGCTTCTTTCCCTTAGGAATATGCATTTAAGCTTCTTCCATTTCTCCATATTTTTTCCTGACTTAATAATTCATTTCTTATGAGTGCTGAGTAATATCCCATTGTCTGGGTGTGTTGCAGTTAATTTATCCATTCATTTAGTGAGAAACAGCTTGACATCCTCCAAGTTTTAGCAATTATGACCACAGCTGGTATAAACATCCATGTGTAGGGTTTGGGGGGACATAAGTTTTCAATTTATGTAAGTAAACATCAAAGGGTGTGATTGCTTATATTGTATGATAAGAGGATGTTTACTTTTGTGAGAAATTGCCAAACACTCTCCCAAAATGGCTTGCCATTTTTCATTTTTACCAGCAATGAATGACAGTTTTTATACTGTTCCATCTCACCAGCACTTGGTTTTAGATTTTGGCCATTCTAATTGGTGTTGTAGGCATACCTTGATGTTTTTAAATTTCAATTCCCTAAGATCTGTATATCTTCTTTGGGGAAGTGTTTGTTCAGGTTCTTTTTTATTGGAGTTGTTTGTTTTCTTATTGGTGATTTTTAGGAGTTCTTTGAATATTTTAGATAATCTTTTGTTAAATGTGTCTTTTCCAAATATTTTCTCCCAGTCTGTGGCTTCTCTTCCCATTCTTTTGACATTGTGTTTCACAGACCATAGGTTTTATATTTTAGTGAACTCCAGCATATCAACTGTTTAATGGATTATGCCTTCTGTGTTTCTGAAAAGTCACTGAAATACCCAAGGCTACCTAGGTTTTCTCCTACGTTTTCTTCTATACATTTTATAGTTTTGTGTTTCACATTTAAATCTATGATTCACTTTGCATTAATTTATGTGAAAAGTATAAGGTTTTTTATTATTTTCTTTGGATGGTGACTGTCCAGTTGTCCCAGGACTATTTGTTGACAAGATCATCTTCTTTCTGTATTTTTTGTGCTCCTTTGTCCATATCAATTGATTATATATTACTTGGGTCTTGTTTCAGGCTCTAGATCCACTTGCCTATTCTTTGACCAACATACACTGTCTTAATACTGAAGCTTTAAAACAAGTCTTGAATCAGGTAGTGTCAGTACTCTTTATTCTTCTCCTTCACTAATGAGTTGGCTCTTTAGGGTCTTTTGCCTTCAATATAAACTTTAAAATCAATATATTATTCCCCTACAGGATAACTGGCTGGAATTGTGGTGAATCTGTAGGTTGAGTTGGGAAGAAATGACATCTTAATAATATTGAATCTTCCTAGCCATGAGCGTGGACTATCTGTCCATTAACTTATTTTTTGATAGCTTTCATCAAAGTTTAATAGTTTTATTCACATAGGTCTTATATATATTTTGTTACACTTATACCTGAGTATTTCATTTTGAGTGGTAGTAAAATAAATGGTTATATGTTTTTAATTCCAAATTCTACTTGTTCATTGATGTTATATAGGAAGGCAGTTGACATTTTTTAATTCTTCAGATCTTTTACATAGATGGTCATGTCATCTGGGAACAAAGACAGTTTTTTTTCCTTTTTTCCCAGTCTGTATACATTTTATTTCCCCTCCTCATTATTTGCATTAACTAGGACTTCCAGTAAGATGCTGAAAAGCAGTGATGAAAGGGTACAATCTTGGTTTGCTCCTGATCTCAATGAAAGCTTCAAGTTTATCACCATTAAGTATATTAGAAATTTTTTTATTGATGTTCTTTATTAATTTGAGGAAGTTCCCCTCTATTCCTATCTCTATTATTATAAATTGTGTTGTATCTTATCAAATACTTTTTTATATCTATTGATATATCATGTTACTTTTCTCTGTTTTGTCTGTTCATGTGATAGATTACATTGAATAATTTTTAGATGTTGAACCAGCTTGCTTCCCTGGAACAAATCCCACTTGGTGTGATATGTAATTTTTTCATCCATTGTTGTGTTTGATTTGCTAATATTTTGTGAGGATTTTTGCATCTAGGTTCATGAGAAATGTTGTTCTGCAGTTTCCTTTTTTTATAATGTCTTTGTAATGCTGGCCTTACAGAAGGTGTTAGGATGTATTGCTCTGCTTCTGTTTTCTGAAAGAAGTTGTAGAGAATTGATGGCATATCTTCCTTAAATGTTTGGAGAATTCAACAGTGAATACATGCAGACCACACACTTTCTGTTTTGGAAGATTATTTATGATTCAATCTTTTTAATTGATGTAGGTCTATTCCATCTGTCCATTTTTTTCTTGTGTTTGCTTGCTATTATGTATCTTTAAGAAATTGGTCCATTTCATCTAGGTTATCAAATTCGGGGCACTCCTGTAAGTATGATTTCAAATCCACCTCTAGAAACATGAGACATAATTTTAACAAATGACTATTGTTCTGTATTACCAAGTTTTGAGCTGTCTATTTTCACAGGAGTGGACAATCTCAACACAAAGATAAAATAGTTTCAATGGAAACTTATGGGAATAAGGATGAAGGTAGATTTATTTTAAATTGGTTTTTAAATTTGAAATCACCTTACATTTACCAAAAGATATAAAAAGAGCACAGAGAACACTTATATGCCATTTACCTTATTTCTAATATTAATTGTAACTATATTAAAATTGATGACATCAAGAAATGACTGGTGGGCAGTGCCTGTGGCTCAAGGAGTAGGGCGCCGGCTCCATATGCTGGAGATGGTGGGTTCAGACCCAGCTCTGGCCAAAAACTCCAAAAAAAAAAGAGAAATGACTGGTGATGCAATAATAATATTAAGTAATATAGAGAATTTACTTGCATTTTGCCAGTGGTACCATTCATATCATTTTTCTAGTTCAAGGTTCAACTCATAATTCTACCTTGCCTTGAGTTGTTATATTTTGTTAAGCATCGCCATTTTATTACAATTACTCTGCTTTTGTTTGTCTTTTGTGACCGTAACATTTTGAGGAACATGGACAAATTATTGTTTAGAATGTCACTCATTGAATTTGGCCGATGTTTTCTCATGGTAATATTCAAGTTATACATTCATGGCAAGAATTCCACCTTAGTAATATTGTGACCTCCTTAGTGCATCATATCAGGAAGTATGGGATATTGACATGTTTTAAAACATGATGCCTTATTACAGAATTTTAACTTTGGTCACTCGGTAAAGGTAAAATCAGCTGGTTTTATCCACTGAAAGTTAATTTTTCTTTTGTAATTAACAAGGATCTTCTGAATATCTATTGCAAAACCATGCAAATATTCTATTTCTTCTCAAATTTTAACATAATAAATTTATCATTCATCTATGACTCTTTCCTGCAACAGTTAATACTATAGTATCTGCCTAATACTGATCTTCTCTTTTCATCACTATTTCTACATTTATTAATTAGAATTTGACTGTAATAAAAGCTGTTCCTCTGGCCCATATATATATATATATATTTTTTTTTTTTTTTTTTGGCTAGGGCTAGGTTTGAACCCACCACCTCTGGCATATGCAGCTGGCACCCTACTCCTTTGAGCCACAGGTGCCACCCCCTCTGGTCCATTTTTAAAGTTATCAACTCATTTATCTCACTATGGCCTATGGGTTATAACAAATATGTTATCACTTACTTTGTTGCTCTAGTTGACCCAGATTTGATCATTGAGTTTCTTCAAGTTTTTCTTCACTGTACCCCCATCATTTTTTAGCATTTTGGTTTTTTCTAACACCCCATGATATTCCTGGATTGCCTTATCGTTTCCCTGCCTCAGCCCTGGAATCCATTGTTCCTTCAAGACCCCTGGTTGTTTTTCTTATAGGATGATATTAAGAAAGTACAATCTGGACATTCTCATTACTGCTGAAATAGCATTGCTGCTAGGCTCTCCCAATGTACAGAGCTAGAAGATACATGTATAGAAACCAGCCTATGCATACATGTGTTTGTATTTATTTTTACTTACATTCATTCATATTCATATTAAAAACTGGTACAGACTTCTGTATAGCTAAGGAGACAACAATCAAAGCAAATGGACAACCTTCAGAATGGGAAAAGATATTTGCATATTATGAATCAGACAAAGGCTTGATAACTAGGATCTATAGAGAACTCAAATTAATCAACAAAAAAAGACCCAACAATCCCATGGGTCACTGGGAAAGAGACATGAATAGAACCTTCTGTAAGGAAGACAGAGAAATGGCTAACAAACATTTGAAAATGTTCATCATGCACTTTTATACTGCTGGTGGGATGTGGGTGGACATGTGGGTACTTAAGGGAAGAGTCATATCTTGATGTAGTTGTAAAGCTAGAAATAATGATTTGATAAGCTTAAAACCAATATTCAATTGTTTGTTATAAGTAGTTTAGAAATTGAATTAAGAAAATGATTTCAGATGATGGGCAAAGGGAACAGAGACAGAAGAGAAGTGGATTAGAGAAAAGCATGTGCACATTTAGATTACAGGATCCATACTGCAAAATCTATAATCTGTTGCAAAGTGCAACAGCCTAAAAGCTTGGCCCTTTAAGACAAGAAGACTGTCTTGCTGGAGTTTCACACCTCTCCCAGGGAGACGTGGCCCCAGGGTCTCTAAGCACTGAGAGGCCAGACTCTTGCTCTCTAGGAGGGAGTGAGTGCAGGGCAATGGGGAAATTTACAAGAGAAGGCAAAACATGCTGGAAACAGCACAAATGCTTTGATTTCAATAGGAGAGAAAAAGTCTCCCCGGGAGGTGAGGGCAAAGTGCCTGTGCCCACCTATTTCTCAGTATGGCATGATGCTGACTGCTCACAAGGCTTCCCAGAGGCTTAATAGCTCATCTTGGGGTTTGTGCAGCAGTCTAATTGGGGTTGGCCTTGTTGTACTGCACCTGGACAGTGTTCCTGTCCCAGGCCTTGTTTGTCTTAGAATTAGAAATAACATAGAGTGATAAAAGTAAGAAGTAAATCAATGGAGTTAAGGTAGTTAGTTAAAGAAGAAGTTTGGGTAGAAAGTGCAAGCCCAGCAAGAACCTTGACATAAGGTTTAGCTTCTCCCCCCACCATTTGTATATGGAGCTAGCTTGGAGCAAGAGGCATTCCACCAGTCCTCATGCTTGAGAAGTGGTCAGCACCCTGACCCAGCTCTTAAAAAAACTTTCTCTTTATTTCTTTTTCATTTTCCCTCATCCTCTCATCTCTGCCAGTCACTGGGAGAAAACTCATGGTATAGGTTGAGGCTGGTCACCAACAGTGGGAATGCAAACTAATACAACCTTTTTGGAAGGAAGTATGGAGAATCCTCAAAGAACTCAACTTAGACCACCCATTTGATCCTCCAATTCCATTACTAGGCATCTACCCAGAAGAAAAAAAATCCTTTTATCATAAGGATATTTGCACTAGACTGTTTATCACAGCTCAATTTACAATTGCCAAAATGTGGAAACAGCCTAAATGCCCACCAACCCAGGAATAGATTAACAAGTTGTGGTATATGTATACCATGGAATACTACTCAGCCATTAAAGAAGATAAAGACTTTACATCTTTTTTTATTTACCTGGATTGGGTTGGAACACATTCTTCTTAGTAAAGCATCACAAGAATGGAGAAGAATTCAATGTACTCGATTCTAATATGAAGACAGTAGATGATCTAATATAAGGTGGGGGTAGGGAAATGAGGGAGCAGGGAGAGGGAGGGGAGGAGGATTGGGTGTTATAGTGTATTGCACACCTTTTAGGGGCAGGGCACAATTATAAGGGGCTTTATCTAACAAATGCGATCAGTATAATCTAATGCTTTGTACTCTCAATGAATCCCAAACAATAAAGTAACAAAACTGGCACTGATACCTCTGATTCCAGTTCACCAGCACAGGTTCTATTCTAGCTTCCTTTCTTTCCCTGTTTATTTGTAATTTCTTTCTTTAACAGTGAGAAAACTCACTCACATTATCTACAATAATGGATTTTTTATGGTTACCACAAAGGCATTCTTCCCTATGGCCCCTTTGTTCTTAACTTTTAATTTCTACTACTTTTCTTGCAGTTCAGACCTCATCAAGGTAAGTTTGTCAATAGAAACGAATGAATACTACCAGTTCTGTGGAGTTATGAAGTTAAATAGTGCACATGGGGATTAGGACTAATAAGCAAACATAGACCTCTAATTAATGTTTATTAAGTAACTCTGTTTTAGTAGGTTAATTTCATATTGGCTTAAGAAAATTAATCATTTGATGGATTTTGTTGAGTGAAATGCTAACATCCTTCATCAGGATTTATAATAAAAATAGCAAATTGAGACTGACTATATCCAGTAATATATGTCAGACATGTCCTAGAATCTGAAAACAAACAAAATTAATATTATGCATTATTTTAATTTTGCAAAGGATGTTGGAACACTCTGTGAATGATGCCCTACAAAACTGGCTAGCCCTATTCTGGTTATATAGTGACAAGAATAAATGAATATCAATTAGACATTTGTTTTCCATTTATTGCAAGCTTAAAATGTTAGCAATATCATTTGAATAATGTATGTACCCATTTTAACTAATAGTCTTATGCTTTTAGCTACTTAGTTTAGAAATGATAATTTTAGCTTTAAAGAATGTTTTGATTTGCAAATTTGTTACCTAATCTCTTTTTCTTATAAATAGATTTCTAAACATCCATAACTTTTGAAGTGAAATACCTCTATCTTGTTCATGAAAGTCTTTGTTAGTGAGTTGGATATCTTGTATGATTTTTTAAAAATATATAGAAACAATAGTTGTTATGGCAACTGTGAGTCATAAACTCACTAGTCATAAGAAAATTGTCTTGGAAACTATCTTCATACACACAAAGGGTGACTAATATGCAAATTTTACTAGAATTCGACTAACAAAGATGTCCAAGAGAGCCTGTGACTTAAAGTAAGGCAAGAAATTTAAATTTAAGTCTAAGGAGCAAATTTCTTATAGTGAGTGTAGTTAAGCCCTCAGAAATGCTCTTGAAGGTGAGGTTTTAGATTTTTTTTTCCTCGAGGTCTTTACAAACTAATGAACATAGTATTCCAGGTTGGGTTAGGTGTGATCTCACTTTAACATAAAGACACAGATTTAATGAGTCCTTCACAGGCTCCATCCTAGCCTTAAGATTCTAAGAATGTCATTTGCAATTAGAATTTACATTGGAATAGGACCAAGGGGCCTATCTGGCTCTACTTGTCCACAGAAAGGTGATACCTATAGAAATCATGTAGGAGAGAGAGTAGGTGAGCTCAACAGCACACACTCACATGTTGGTAGGTTTCAAGCCAGAGCTCTCTCTAATACGGTGGAATAGGGAGAAAATTAACATCTGCTCCTTGTCCATCAAATGGTTTACGGATGATACTCATAACAAAACACAGATTAATAAGAGAAGAATGTAACAAGTTTATTTAAGAGAAGTTATATGTGACATGGAAGTCTTCAAAAACGAAAGCTCAAAGAACCAGTGAAAGCTGTATTTTTAAGCTTAGGTTCAAGGAAGAATAGATAGTCATGTAGAAGTATGTCAGGGCAAAAAGAGAATGATCAAAGGGTAATAACTGGGTAACTTTGCACAGCCTACTTGTACATATTCATGTCTATGCCTCTGTGTATAGAGCAAGAACCCTGTCACATGAGGAGAGAAAAGATGAGGATTCTTTTTATGGCATCAGGAAATAAAGGCAAAAGAAGGTCAGAGAGTGACCCTTTTGTCCATGCCAAGGTGTCATATTTGGGGGTGTTATGTTCTGAGCCCTGAAAGTGGAATGACAACAGTGAGACCTTTTGTGTAGTATGCTACACAATTGTTAAAATGTTGGAGGGGGTCTCTATTTCATTTAGCCATGCAACTATATGAAGCAGAAAATGGACTATTCCTACCATGCCTTCTTGGAAACTGAGGCACAGAGGGAGTAATTGTCTAAGGTCACATGGTAGAGTTAGGACTTAATTGTTCATTTTTGAAAGAAGCCAGTGTTCTTTCCACTTACTTGCTGTCTTTTGTTTTAGAACCCTTGGAATTAAATGTAATGCCAGTGATATTTACCAGTAAATATAAGTGATGATTCTATGTGTTTGGATTGAAGCAAAACTGCACCTGTTGCAGGAAAAGAAGCGTGGTGTTTTTGTAGCTGAATTGAGAACACCACTATTCAAAGTGTCCTCTGAAGAACACTAGTATTATGGATTGATGGGAGGTATTACACCTTATTAATTAGGCTTCGATTCAGTCTTGAGTAACAGAAAAAATCAAATCCACCCTATGTATACCAGAGTGAAGATTATTTCTATCTCATATAAAGGGGTCTAGAGGTAGGTACTTTGTGACTGATGTGGTGAGTCCAGGCTGTCTTACAGATTTCTAGTCTTTAGTGAGCCTCCCCCTGGTTCACCTACCAAGGCTGTAACTATTGCTCTGCCTCTGGCCAGCCAAAAGGAGGAAGGGGAGAGACCCAAGCTGTGGTATCACATATCATTTCCACTGGTATCTCATTTGTCAGAATTTGCATACTCTGTCAGAACTAGTATTAATAGCACAGGGAGCTGCAAAAGACAATCAATCATTCAGCTAAACACCAATGTATCCAGCTAAAACTGAAATTCTCATACAAGGGGAAAAGGAATATGGAATTTGATTCTATCAATGACTGATGTTTACCCATAAAAGTAAGCTCTTCAGAAAAAGACCAAGAATTCCATGGTCAAAGAAGGCTCAGAAATATTAGGATCAATAAAGTTAAGCAATTTTGTTTAACAGTGTGCTTCTCAAAGATCCTAATGCACATTGTAAAACTCTAAGAGCTGGATATATTCTGTAACATTCTCACACTAACTTGACTATACAGCTCTTGACTCATGAAGCATCTCTTGGGATTAATGTTCCACAGAATATACTCTGAGGAAATACTGTTGTTCACTGTTGAATATAGGATGGGTAATTCCTATCTGTTCCCTGTTGGCACATTAATGACAAAAGAAGATGTGGAGACACCTCTGACTTTACTTAAGTGTGTAAGTCGGGGATATGGTGAAGCAGACATAATAGGCATGACTGGGGAGCTATTCATAGATATTAAGGAGTGTAGAAATGCAGAATAATTAGATATGAAAGAGGAAATTCTTAAATTTTTGCCTAAAACTATGTCAAGCAATTTTCAGGTAGACAATTCAGCATTCCTCAAAACTTCTATTATGGGAGTGCTTCTGAGTAACACAATAATAATAGCCACAACTTGTGAAGCACACAGAAAACCCTAGTGCTGCAAGTTGGGTAGTCACACTTGACTGTGGACATGTCTTTGGCCCTAAACCAAGTGCATCTTTAAATTTACCTGCTTATTTGTATGTCTTCTTTTCAGCAATATCCATGAAATCCTCTGTCCATTTTTGGGTTGTTTTCTTACTATTGAGTTATTTGAGTTCCTTGTACATTTAGGATAATAACCTTGTATCGCTTATGTGGTTTGCAGATATTATTTTCCCATTCCATAAGATATTTCTTCACTCTTGTCATTTGGTTCCTTGGCTATGAAGAAACCTTTTAGTTTGATGTAATCCCACATACCCCCAATCCTAGCATCAATCCTTCCCCAGAGGCACTAGATTCTAATCCTCTTGCCCTTACCCCTATAATTCTTCCTCTGTCTCCTACATCACCATTTTCTTCCTTTTTACTGGTCTTCTCCTATTTAAACACAAACTTGCTTCTCCTCCACCATAACTGGAAAGAAAGAAAGAAAAGGAAACTTTTCTTTTGACTCCATTTCTTTTTCTGCTCCTATTTATAATAACTCCTTGCTGCCTCCAAGCTCTCTCCACTCTTTAATTTTAAACCTCTTTCTAATAAACTCCTGTTGCCTCAAAGCTGTCTCCACTCTTAATTTTAGACCTCTTTAGTCAAGGTTTTGCCCCCAGCCCCACTCTTCTAAAATGTATTTGCATAGGTTCCCAATAATTATCATGTTACCAAAACCAATGGCCAATTCTCAGGCCTCACCTTTCTTGCTCACTTAGCAACATTGGTGCAGTAGATTACTCCTCCCTCCCTCCAATACTTTCCTCCTTGGGTGTCTAGGACCGCTACCCTCTCTTGGTTCTTTCTTACCCCACTGGGCAATTTTATGTTTGAAAAATATAGTTCATTAGTCATCTACTATACTAAAATGGACTCTTACAGAGTCCCTTATGAAGTCTTTTTCTAGATTTCAAAAGCAAAACCAGACTGACTCAGAGCAGGTTACTCAGATTCTCTGAGTAAGTTTCTTCAAGTGTAACATAGAAGAGTTTGGACTGCATGGTTCTGAAGTTATCTGGCACTACTCTGATTCTTAGAAAGCATTACAGGAGCTAAAATATGGTAGGCAAAGCAAGAGATAAAATACAGAGTGTTATAGTATATAATTCATTCTATCCATACTGGGGCCCTAAGTTAATCTCACAGCTTTTCTGAGCCTTAGTCATCTCATCTTGTCTGCCTTTCTCAAAAAAAAAAAAAAAGAAAGAAAAAAAAAGAAAAAGCTACAAAAATCAAAACAAATGGAATTAAGTCTATGAAACCGCTTCAAGAATATGGCAGTGCTAAGTAATAAGGAAGGTAATGATTATCCCAAGTCTTAAAGTAAAAGAGGGAATTCACAATGCAAATTCTATAATGTGAATGATATTCATGGTCTTTACCAGGCTTCCCCATCATAGGAAATAGCAACTTTCTATTTCCAGTGGTTCAGGACAAAACCTTGAGAACAATCTCTTTCTCTTCTAATGTGATCACAGTCAACCCAATTAGAAAATATTTTCCTGTCTACCTTCACAATCGACCTGCACAGAAAACTTCCCTCTCACCTCTTCCACCACAACCTGCCACCATCTTTCAGATCTGCACCAACAGCATCTTCCACCAGGATTGTTGCAACAGCTTTTGCCTTATCTCAGGCAGTGTATCCTCTGCACATCAGCCCTAGCGGTCCTGTTAAGGTACATTGGTGATTATGCTATTGCTTCGCATGGAACACCCAGGGGCTTTAGTTTAATTCAAGTAAGAGGCAGAATCCTCACGGTGGCCGAGAAGAGCACAAGGCCTCTCTGCCTTACTGCTCATCTGCCACCCCTCTCCTCCTTCATACAACTCTAAATGCACTGGCCTTTACAGTTCGTTTCTCCTGCCATAACCATACCTTTCTCA
>NW_003852404.1:33244155-33252543 GCF_000181295.1 Otolemur garnettii
TTTATAACTACATTAACTGAGATGTAGGGAGGCCAAGTGAGTTCTCCAACACCACACTATGGGGAAACTGCAGGGCTGGGAGTCAAGCCACAATCTGTGCAGTGAACCATGACAACATCTCATTCCCTATGATGATTCTTATTGCTAGGGTCAAACTTGGAGAATGAGAATGTTTCAAAAGGAAGGGATTGTCAATGGGCTCAAATGCTTTCAAAAATGCCAGAAAGGAGGAAGATTGAGAAAAATCACTATGGTTCTTTGTAACTAGGTAGTGCTGACCTGTGCAAAAGCTATTTCAGTAACATTATAGCCACCCCAGTGAGTAATGGGTGAGGGCGTGAAAGGCAAGGAAGTAAAAGAAGATAGTAAATTGTTGATGCTCTTCAAAAATTCTGGGGACAAGAAGAAATAAAAAAGACTATAGTTGCGTGGTACACCTGGTGCTTTGCTTGGAATGTTTCTCCTCTTTAAAACTCATGTTGGAACTCCAATTTTAAATAGGGTGGCTAGAATAAGCTTCACGTTAATCTCCAATGTGGCAGTATTAAAAGGTGGGGTCTTTAAGAGGTGATTGAGTCATGAGGGCTGTGGCTTCATGAGTGGATTAATCTACTCATAGATTAATGAATTGGTGGGTTATCACAGGAAAGGAATTAATAATTTTATAAGAAGAGGAGGGATACCTGAGCTGGGAAACTCAGTCCCCTCCCCATGTGATGCCCTGCACCACGATATGGCTCTGTAGATAGTCTCCACCAGCAAGAAGGCCCTAGCCAGATGCAACGCCTTGACCTTGGACTTCTCAGCCTCCTTTGCTATAAGAAGTATATTTCTTTTCTTTATAAATTACCTAATTTTAGTTCCAGGTATTTTGTTATAAGCAATGGAAAATGGACTAAAATATATGGAAAGAAAAAAATTATTTTTTTATGAGTAAAACTCAAGCATATTCATAGGAAAAGGAGGTAAAAACATGGGTGTAAGGACAGAAGTGAAGAGAAGGGACTGCTTTCTAAAAAGGGCCAGCATAGTTGGTAAGCTGAAGTACCAACATTCACAGGATTTCCTGGCCCAGGGTGTGTTGGTTGTACTGAGAGGCAGGAAACTTGTGGTACAAAGCAGAAATTAAATTATCCCACCACTTTACTTTTTTTTGTCTTTCAGAAGAAACGATTGTCATTTTTTTCCTAACCGCTTTTCCAAACTACCAATTTCCTCAGCCTTCTTATCTCAGTTCCAAATATGACTGTTTTCTCTCTGAAGCAGATGACATTGCTTACTGTCTCAGGAAAGAAAAAAAAGGCATGAGATCTTTCAACTCATCTCCTCGCCTCGGATCCCGTCTTTATTATCACTGACTTTACATTCTTCCTGCTGTTTCAATGAACATATACCTCACTTTTTTTTCAAGTTTAAAATGGAAGACTAGAATTATATACTAGTTTTAAAGACCTTGCTTAATCACATTTTCTTTTCTTCTGGAATGCCTAATCACCAAGTTCTTTATCCATATTTACAAATAAGATATCCTATTAGAGAATATTCCCATTAGATACCACTTTCCTGAACTTCCAACTTGGTAATTCCCTTTATTCAATGAACATATGTTCAGCTTTTATGGCTTTGGAAATTGTGTTCAGCATTAAAAATGCCAAGTGAATAACTTCAGAAATATAAATTAGGGATAATGGAATCCCATGTATTAAGTGTAATAATTCATATTTTATAGTAAAATGGACTGTCCTCATAATTTGTTCTTGAGTGGCATAGATTTCTTTTGTATTCCTATCCTCATTTGAATTGGGTTTCTTTGGTTTGGAGAAAAAAAATATTGATTAATAGACTCAAGTATTTCTATTTGTAGATGACAGGGAGAGATCCCGGGGAAGTTTTGGAGAAGAAGTAATGAATGAACTGAGCTTAAGAGAGGAATAACAATTAGGCCCTAGCTAGAGAAAGTGAGGGGACAACAGTGGGTGTGAAGAGGCAGTCAGGGCAGAAGGAAAAACAGGAGCAGAGGTTCTGGAGGGAGACACAGCATTTTGTGTGTGGGGGAGGAAATGTCAAGTGAGAGATACGGGTCTCTAAAGAGGGAAGCACATGGCAGGGAGCAGCAGGTGCAAAGACTGGAGAAATGGTAGGAATCAACAAATGGAGGATGTCAGTCAGCTGTGGATGAGCGTGGCAAGTCCCTAGTGATGGGGAGTCACCTGGTCAGTTGTGGGGTCAGGTGTCCAAGTTTGTGGCTCTAAGGAAGATGGATGGAGGAGACGAGTCTTGAAACAAAACAGCTTTAATCTCAAACCACCTTCTGACTGCCAGCTCCCTCCAAACTTCCCATTCCTCCATTTCATTTAATGTCTTTTTTAAAGAGCACATTTGTGGCTCACTGCTGCTGAAAGATGGTGACCTTTATTCCTCCTCCCCCTCAGCATCAATTTTTTAATCATATTCATGCAAGGGTTTTTTTTGTTTTTTGGTAATTGGGAAAGGACAACAAAACTTGGGAGGAGATGGAAAGCTGAAATGGAGAAAAGTGAAAGAGAGGGGCGATAAGGGCAATTGTTTCCCATTAGTTCCCTTACACTGAGTTGGAGCCCCGTTTTGATAGGGAAAGATGTAAACAGAGTATGGTGCGAGGGCAGGAGATCTTTTGCCCACGATGGATGGGGTCAGTATTGCTAAATCAAAAGGTCTTATAATAAATTAAATAAAAATCTTACAAGAAGTATATAAAGTACATATACCTTAAAATTTTATTTCAATCTAAATGAATATGTTTAAAATAAAAATGTTTTGCTTATCTTTTGATGTAGGGCCAAGATTTAATTAGCTGGACTGACTAGAATTCTTTTTTGTTTTTCTCCTCTTTAAACTACAGACTCAATTTGCCACATTTTAGTTGATTTAAATTTGGGTAAAAGTGAAGTTGATTGTGATGCAACCTGAGAATAGAATTCTATTTTGTCTCCAATCTTTTACAGTTACTTCTCACAGACCTTATCTGAGGGCACCATTTGCAACAACCTTCCATTGGAGGGAAGTGAGTGCATTTATAAAATGGCAAAGTGAGGGACCTTGGCTGTGACAGAATTGTTCTGTATCTTGACTATATTAATGTCAATACCAGGGTTATGATATTATAGTATAGCTACACAAGATGTTACCCATCGTGAAGACTACTCAGAGATATACTGGATCTCTCTGTATTATTTCTTACAATTTCTCGTGAGTCTACAATTATCTGAAAATAAAAATTCCATTAAAAAACATTTGTCAAGTGTCTGCTACATGTCAGGCATTATTATAGATGTCCAAGAAAACCAAAGCTTGACAGAAGTTACAGCAATTGTCTTAGTCTACTTTATGCTGCTATAATAGAATATTACAGATGGAGTAAATGCTAACAAGTAGAAATTCATTTGGCTCATGGTTCTGGGATCTAGGAGATCCAAAAGCATGGTGCTGGCGTCTGGGGAGGGCCCACGTGCTTCCTCATTCTGTGGAAGAAGGTGAAAGGGCAACAGAAGGCAAGAGCAACAAAAGCAAGGGAGAGTTGAACCCACTTTTATAACAAACCCACTCTTAATATACCTGCATTAATCTGTTCAAGAAGACAGAACCTTTATAACCTCTTAATGTTCCACCTCGCAACACTATTGTAATGGGGATTAAGTTTCCACTACATTAAACACATTAGGGGGACATATTTAAATTCATTTAGAACTTGGATCCATTCTGAATACAACAGGGACAAGTGGGGATTTACAGTCTAGGAGCAGGAGGAGCTGGTGACGGAAAATTACTACAAACATTGGGGAATTCTGATTAAACTGACCTAACAGAATCCTTGCTGAAGGCAGGTGAGAGTGATCAGATACCAAGGGTAGGGAAAGAGAAATTTTGATCAGATATGGAGGGTGAAAAAGTATCAAGGGTGGGTGTTTCTTGCTAACCTGACTTAGCAAGACTCTTGCTAAACGTGGATTTTACAAGGAAGTGCACAGATGGGCCTGGGAGAATGTTCAGAAGTCTGACAAAAGTTTAATCAAGCAAATAATCTTTGTAATAGATACGGAAGATATTGAAGTAAGTGTAACAGATAAAAGTCTCTACACTTATACAGCATGAATTCTGATGGGTCAGAAATTCCGTGGGCTTGCCCATGCCCAGTTCTCTGTGTTGGCATGAAACTCAGTGACATTCTGAAGGTCAGAACATGAAGCCTTAGCATCATTCAGTTATAGTATCTTCAGTGTGGTCATTGACAAGGCACATTCTTGTGGCCAACAGGGAAGGTGTTACGAGTTTCTTTGTGTGCAGCAGATACAGGTTAGTGGGAGCTCAAGGATGAGAGAAAGAACATGAGAGGGGCACGATAAGGGCTCTGGCTGCCTTACTGGCTTTTGGATACATTTTTTAAAAAGGCAAGCTTTGAGCAGGAAACAAAGGATCTGCTGCTGTCAGATGGAAGGCTATTAGAGCAATCAACATTTGGGCTGTCTTTTCTACATTGGTTAAAATATCACTCTCTATTTTATCCCTTAAGCAGAGGGACCTTGCCATGCTAGTTGTCACTTTCCTCTTCATAACACTATATATCCAATATGTCTAGCCAAGGTCTCCAGCTCCTTAGTTCCTCTTCAACCCACCTTTCCTTTCTATCTATATTTCCATTATAGATTATGACGATTAGTCGGTTGTGATCTTTTGCCTCGACTCCTCAGCAGCTATTCAGTAGTTTCATTTGTTAGCCAAAAATCCCACCACTGCCTTTGAGTCATGATTTATACTATTTTCTGACTTTTTAAAAATAAAATTTGAATCCTGTCACACTCCTGCTTAACATTGTCCCAGGCCCAAGCGCTATGGACTGGCTTACAGAATTCTTCCAGTTAACCGTGTCCTACATTCTGAGCACCCTCCCCCACAACGTGCTCTGTCCTGCACACGATGGTTTTCTTTCCTAAAACCCTCCTTGTCTGCTTATGCTTTCCCCAATTTCTCAAGTTTCTACCTTGTCAACAGCTGCCCTACCATAACCTCTGCCCTTCCATAATCTCTGGAACCGTCTTTAAAATCCTCACTTCAAGGTCAGAGCAGAGACTCTCTCTTCAACCACCAAAGCAGTCTTTACGTATCTGCATCACAGCGTTTGTGGAGCACTGATTGCAGCTGATTCTTGCTGAGCCATTTCCACTGCTATTTCTGAGGCTAGGAGGAGGATTGCAGGGCTGGGAAATGCTTAAGAAGGTCGGGTCTTTCCTTTGATTGTCTCAGGAAGGAGTTTTTCTCCTTGTGCAAGTCTGTGCTATGCCTTCCTAACCCTTGAATGTTTGCATGTTACAGCTTCCCTTGGGAGCAAAACAAGATCAAAGCCAGTGAGAACTTTCTGATTGCTGAACATATTGGGGTGCTGGGAGGGCAGTGCACCCAGAGAGCTCCTGGGTATGCTGCGGCCCCCATTTCCCACACCTTGTCCTAGCCATCTCTTCCATCTGGCTGTTCCCAAGTTGTATCTTTTTTTCGAGACAGTCTCATTTTGTCACCCTTAGTAAACTGCTGTGGCATCATACCTCACAGCAACCTCAACTCTTGGGCTCAAGTGATCCTCTTGCCTCAGTTTTTCTATTTTTAGTAGAGATGGGGGGTCTCACTCTTGCTCAGGTTGGTCTCAAACTTCTAAGCTCAAGCGATCCACCCGCCTCGGCCTCCCAGAGTGCTAGGATTACAGCTGTGAGCCCCTGCGCTGGGCCTCAAGTTGTGTCTTTACAATACACCAGTAAGAAAAGTTTTTCCACTTAGAGTTGACAACAAGTTGAGAGGGCTGTGAAAGCAGGTCTGCTTGGCTCGAGATGGTCACTCTGGGTTTCTTGCCTCATGAAGACCCCTTCTGCTTCTGGTCAAGACGGAGTAATAGATTTGATTTATCATCTGCCTTAGTCTGTTTGTGATGCTACAATAAAATACGCACAACTGTAATTTATAAACAGGAGAAGTTCATTCCTTAGACTTCTGGAGGTATGGATGTCCCAAATGAAGGCACTGGTATCAAGTGACAGCCTTCTTGCTGCATCTCACAGGGCAGAAGAGCAAGTAGCAAGCTAGCCCAGTGCTGCGTGAGGGGGTTTTAAAAGAGTCTTAATTCCATTAATGAGCGATCAACCTTCATGGTCTAATTACCGCTTAAACCCTCCACCTTTCTCACATTGACAACTTGAATTTTGGAGGAGACCCCTTTAAACCATAACACCCTCCCAGATGAACCAATTCAAAACTGGACAAAATATAGGCCACAGTGGCATTCAAGATTTCGACAGTGGGTAATTAAGGACAGTGATCCCTGGGAGACGGAAAACAAAGGAGAATTTTTTGTTTGTTTTCTGTGGTAACATCGATCTGAAAAAGCTAGCCCACCATTACGGGAAAATACGAATCTATCCACACCCACTCCAACTCTTTGAGAAGAAAACAGAACCTGAGAAAATCAACCAGAGCCTAACAAAAGTGTTAAAATGTCGAAAAAGAACTTCACCCTCCTGCCACATGTCAGATCCGTCAGAACACGTAGAGTGGCACCGAGGGCGCAGAGGAGAGAAAATAGGGGATTACAAAGTGGGCCTGGGGGTGTGGGGAGGGGCAGCGTGGAATGTGAGAAGCTGCCGAGAGTGTCTGGGTGTAAGAGAATTTTAAATAATGAAGATTTAAAATAATAGCTATTATGTACTTGTATACCTTTAGATGTAAGGTATAAAGAGCAACATTTAAAAAAGAAAAGGAAGCTCAAACTCAGCTGCACCCATATCTCCCAAGTTCCAGGCAACGGGGGCTTTCTGAAATGCCCTAGAATGTGCTTGGGTGTCACACAGGCCCAGAACCAATCTGCTTAGAAAAATATCATTACTACCCCATCTTCCTCATTCGCTACTTCTACTGACCTTATGCCTGAGGATGGGAACGGGAATCCCAACCCCATCAAAAGCGGAATCTTTATTTCAGGGAGGTGTGGGTTAATCCAGGTACCTCTGTACTAGAAACTCTGTTTCAGAAATCACCAATGTATAAAGATTATCTGTGTGGAGGACAGCATTAGTTGTCACACTTGAGATCTCTGTGAATTTGGTTGTCATCTATACAGTGCTTTGAGGTTCTTTAACATAGGAGAAATGTATAATGCTCTGATTTATCTACCCCTTACTGAACCTAAGTAGATGCTATGTTGTCATGCTGATATGTTCAGAACATCCAGAGTCCTGCAGACCTTTACACTACCTTGCAAAATAGTTATCAGAGCCCCTTGCATTTGCCAGTGCTTTCATAATGACACATGGGCAATAGTGGACATCAAGGTCCAAAGGAAGACAGGGAGAGTACCCTGAGACATGCTTTACGTTTTTATCAGCACCTTCGCTCACCTATCCCACATTTATTTCAGGTTTAATACTATATAATTGTGAATATTACTGCCATTGATCACGTATTATAATCACACACAGACACACATAGAATATTGGTCCATATATTTCTATTGTTCTCCTGAAAAGCCTCAGTATGATACGTATTATTTCACACTTGAAACATTTAACATCACTAAATTGAAAACAGAAGAAGCAGGGGAGGGAACAGAAGGTGACAAATGAAGTGGAGGAGGCAGAGTGGGAAGGCAGTGTGTATCAGGAAGAGGCAAGTCATACGGGAAACAGGGATGTGTCAAGTTCAGAGAACACAGCACGCCGATGTCTGATGGATGACATACAGTTGCCCTGTCTCTCAGGGTACTTTAACTTAAGCAGTGCTGAGAAAGGCAGGCGTTCCGTGGTGGCAAGACCCTGTATCTATAGCCATCAATATACAGTTCTGGTCCTAGAACAGGCCCCCAGAAGATTGGAACACAGTGTTGCCTTCCTTGATTTTTATCCTTTCCATTCATATTTGGAAGAAAGTCCCCTCTTTTCTGTAGCAGGTTCCCTGAAGGTCAGGCTAATTTACCTGCAGTTTCTGGATGCCTCCTGGTTTTGATGAGTAAGTGCTGAATTCCACAACAGTAAACACAGTTGGGATCACGGGTGGGCAGAGCTCACCCAGTGGCTCCCTTCATGGCCTTCTCAGGATACTTGGTTCCTTTCAGATGCCAGACCAAATGGCTGTGTGCAGTGGTAAGAAGAGGACTTCGAAATGACACCTGAATTGCAATTCTGACTTTGAAAGAATGTGATCTTGGGAAAATTGCTTAACTTTCCAAGTCTGTATGTCTCCATCTTATTATTGTAAAGACAGATTGAAATAGGAACACTCCATCATTAAATCTGGTATAGCAAGTGCTATACTGGAAGTTACTTATTTCTTTATATCTATCTACCCTAGCTGACCACCATGTGGGAATCTCAT
>NW_003852404.1:33253148-33255033 GCF_000181295.1 Otolemur garnettii
TTTCTAAATAGCTGGACTATCTTTTATTGTGGGCTGGTATCCTTAGGAATCACTAAAGTTTTAGAGTAAGACATTCTAAGTACACTTCTAGGATGACACATCTGAATTCTGTCTGAAAAGTGGAGTCGTAGGAGAGTGAGCCTGGAGTGATGGGCAAGGTCTTAGTGAGGAGGAAAAAAATGGGCAGGTCATTCTTAGTGGAGAAATAAACAATCTCATGTCAGAAGGGACAACTGTGGTTGATTCAAGGTTTAAGGACCAGGAGGTGAGGTTTCACCTGAGGTTTTCACCTTTGGAGGCAAAGGAGGCAGGAGAAGTTGAAAAAGTTTTCAGCCCCCTCTCCCCACCCCGTATTTCATACAATTAAACACTACTGTGTTTTTGAGCACTAACGACTTACTTTATACCTGCATCCCCCCAAATAAGCGAAGTGTTCAGACGGTTTACAGTCAATGCTTTGACTCCCCCCCAGTCTAAGGAGCATAAAGACCTTACAGGTCTTTATAGACTCTGAAACCTCTTATTTATTCCTGGTTAATAACAGGATCCATGAGTTACTGAGAACCCTTTTGAAGATTATGTTTCAGAATTCCCTGGTTGGAAAAAAAGGCATTTGACAGATTTCTGGGGCTTTCATCTAACGACTATTTATTTATTTTTTGTACTTGACACTACTTTGAAGGTATCAAGGAACAGCAAAACAGCACCTTGCAAGGCTGGTGAGATATCAATTACTTTTAATTACTCCCTAGCTCTCTCCCTTAATTACCTCCTATGTTAGCTAGAATTTATTGGAGGGTAATAACAGGGATGCTTTGCATTTATACAGTCTCTTTCTCCAAGGAGTTCAAAGCATTTTACAGATATTATTTAACTATTATGATAAAAATTTAAAATGTTTAAGGACACTTCCAGGAAACTGTAAAGGAGCTGTATTTGCATCTTTCAGGTGGAACATATTCTATTTCATATTAATAACTACATTGAAGGACTTTTTATAACCTTCTCTCTATATTTCACATGTTTCATTTATTATGCATGACTCCCATGTTTGCTTACTGATTAAAAATATTTTCCAAACTATGACATACAAATATCACAAAATATTAAAAAAAATCTCACCAGGAGTGCAATACTCAGCCCACCTGAAGACTTGAGTAATTAAAAAATTATAAAAATCTTTTCATAGTAGCAACGCATATATTTTTAAATTTCAGAGTAATAGGAGGGTGCAGATAATTAGGTGACATTGTTTGTGTTTGTTAGGTAAAGTCTGTATTGTAGATGAGCCCTTCACCCAGGAGGTGTGCCACATACCTCTACATTGTGCCGGTGAGGTGAAAACTTGCCGATCCCTCTCCTCCCTCTCTCCTCCCCCCTCTGTATCCCCACTTGAATTAAATTATGTTTTTCTCTTGTGTAGGTGTATAGTTGTTTATCTACTGGCTTCATATTAGTGTTGAATACATTGGATACTTGCTTTTCCATTCTTGTGATACATTGCTACTTTGCTACAGAGAACGTTCCTCAACTCCATCCAGGTTATTATAAAACATGTAAGGTCTCCATCTTTTTTAATGGCTGAATAATATTCCATAGTGTACATATACTATAATTTATTAATCCATTTATGGATTGATGGACACTGGGTTGATTCTACATCCTGAGAATCAACTGAGTCGTGATATTTTAGTATTACCAAAATATTTTGAGGATGCCAGAAAACTAGTCCTTACATGTTTAGGTTCATTGATTGGAAAATATATAATTCAAAAATCTATTATGAATTATGCCAGAATATTTATTATTTTATCCATTATCCTAAGAAATACTATTGGATAGATGAAAGTAACTCTCATTAACCTCATTTTAAATGCAGAATATT
>NW_003852404.1:33255186-33257233 GCF_000181295.1 Otolemur garnettii
TTTAACTCAAAAGCAGGAGCTGAAGAACATCATTCAGGATTCAAGAGTTCTCAGTGGTTGGTGAGCTACCCTTCAGGGTTAAAACTACTTATACATTAAAACAATGGAATTTACATGCTTGAGAGGTTTTCTTTCCCCTTATCTTGTCTGTTAGAATTAATAAGTTAGAAGCATTCAGCTCAGAATGGAGGCTTGATTGCATGCCTTTGCTAAGGATCTGAGACGTGAGGAGACTACAGCGCAAGACACTTACAGAGTAAGCACGTTTGGGACCTGAAACCGCCTTGCATTGTTTTCCTTTTTATTTCCTACTGTTTATATTTAAACACCCCTTACTGCTTACACAGATATCCCAACACTTATAAAGTATTTTATGTCCAGGCTAATAAAATCTAAGTGCTTGTTTCAATTGATGCTATTTGAGTAGTAAATTATGGCACACAAGATCAAAAACATTAGGATTAGCTCCTTTTAAAATTTCATTCAGTGGTGTTCGCTTTCCAGTGGGTGTAGATAATCCTAGCAAACAAGTCAAGTTTGGAAAAAGGCGATGGAATTGTGATTAGGAGGCATTTACTTTAAATTCTAGTTTAGGTTTTACCTTATATTGTTTGACATGCAATTAGAATTGCCATACACAACAAAAATAAATTCGTGTAGCATCCTGCTTTTAAGGAAATTAAGAGGACGAAAGCAGCATTTTGTTTACTGGGTAAGATATTGAGAAGGAAATCCTAAATCAGCGATTGCCTCTGAATCAGTTACTTGATTATGTTAATTACCTTGTATGCCTTTGGTCCCCACTTACAGAATGAGGTTAATTATAGCTACCCTCACTAATCTCCTGGGATTTTTAGGAGAAAGGATGGAATAATAAATATACCAGTGTACCTACAATATAATATTGAAAATACATATTATAACACTGGTTTTGTATAGGAATGTACTATAGGAGAGGAAATTTTGGAACATTTATTGTAAAAGAAAGGTTTTCAGAATTAGATGGAAAGAGAACAGGTAGATAGGGCTGGGGAAGAAAGAGAGGGAGGGGAAGGGGGTGAGATGGTTCCAGCCAGAAAAAGAATTTAAAATCTCCACTCTAGTGTTTAGAGAGAGCTCTGATGTTGGGTCTGGGCTTTGAAAATGACAGGGTACAGTAGCTGGGGAGCCCGCCACAGATGTGTGCGGCCTGTGGCTTTCTGAGCGCCGCAGCAGAGCAGATAGTCCTGGCACCTGCCGGGGCCATGTCTGAAGGGAAGCTACGGCTTCCCCACCAAGTGGCTCCTGCACATGGCTTCTCCGGAGTCCAAGGCCAGATGTGATGGTTCTCTTTTCTCTCTTCATCATCCTCCACATCCAAGAAGTTTTAAAATTCCATGGAAAACTTTTCCCTGCAATGTGGCTTCTGCCATGCTGGGCGCCCCCACCCCCACCCCCGCCCCCTCCCCGGAGTCCTGGGGCTGCTTGCCTTGCACGGGTCTCCAGTTTTTTTCCTTCTGATACTTACAGAATACAATAAACCGATCACTCCTCTCAAGGAATTACTTTTATGAGCTCACCTGTCTCTTTAGAAACCTTTGGTTTACCTCTTTTGCTACCAAATGACCCATTAGTCTACTCCGCTTGAAACTGCCAAAAGCTTGCCCAAATCCTGGCTGCCAGTTTTGCCCTTTCCTAACGCGGCAGACTGGCCTCCTACTGTCTCCTTTAATACCCTGTGCTTCATCTTCGCTCAGAGGCTTTCCCTGAGCTACCCCTCTCATCTGAAATGTTTTCAGGTCTCTAATATCTCCCCTCGCCCCACTCCCAATTCACTCAGTTCTGCAAATTTCCCTTCAAATTCTGATGCTGGTGTGCTGGGGCCTGAATTGAGCATGCGCGTCTCTTCCCAACTCTCTGCTCAGCGACAACGGATTAGGACCTTGAAATCAGCCGAGAGGGAAATATTTGCACATTAGCAATCGGCCAAAACATCAGTCCTCCTTCCCTGAGCAAAACCAGTGTTTAAGCCAGCACAACAGCGGGATTGCCTCTCCAGCTTCTTGGC
>NW_003852404.1:33258003-33279037 GCF_000181295.1 Otolemur garnettii
AACTCCAAACCATTCTGATTCCAGAATGTTCAGCTTAACCACCATCCACCTTAATTCCACATATCAGCAGCTCTATTGTGTTAGGACTACATTTGCAATGTTTACCCATGCTAGGTCAAGAAAACTGATGAGTGGACTCATAAGTTTTTCCAACTAGGCTCTTAATCATGCTTCTTTAAATAAGGCAAGTTTAACCTCAAACACATCACACTAAAAAGAAAAAAAAATGAGGGAAAAGAGAACAGAGAAGAGCGTAAAAAAAAGACTCTAAAAAGAACACATTTAATGCAGGCGCTAGCCAAGAAAGAAAGGCGAGGAAAAAAAAAGGGGGAGAAAGAAAGAACACATACTTCAAACAAAATCAACTAGCAAGAAAAAAAAACAGCTAGCAAGCATGAAACAGACAGAAAGAAAGCAAGAACTAAACAGAAAGAACTAACAAAAAAAAACAAACAGGAGAAATCAGTGCAGGTAAAAAGTTGGTATGATTTAAAAGAAGTGGAAGTGAAACCTTGCAGGTTGGTTCTGAAGAGGGGCCGAAGAGATCTGCTGTATGGTAGAGAAAATAGTAGGTGAATGTGCTGAGGCAGAAAATGAACACCATCAATCAGAGACTATCATTTCTGAGGCTCAACATCTCTAATACTGAGTTTTAATCCCATCAACACTCAATATCATTTGTACAAATCATAGAACTTCAAGGCCATGACTTATTTTGTCTAGAACAAACAGTTGTCTTGCTGACGAGGGAAGCCAGTTAAACGCAGTGCTTACATTTTTATCTGGTGGCCCCCAGCTGCTCACCCACAGCATCCATTTCCTCTCTCCCCTCCCTGCTCTTGATCTTTCCGAGGCGCCACACAGTGACAGCAAGCCTGGAACCCTTGGCAGGAGACTATGCTGCCAGCTTGACAACTGTGATTTTTGAACCAGTCACTGTCCCTTTTTTGGCAAATGCAATTCATTACCTTGGGGTCTGTGATCTCACACTGGAGAGACTGTATTGTCTCCACAATGTCTCCGTGTGATTCAGTGGGCGCCTGAGTGCCCTTCTGTCCTCTTCCTATTTGTCTTGTTTGACCTCTTCGAATTCTCAAGTTCATGCTCAGACTTGGTTAAATGTAGTAGGTGCCTCTCTAGCCAGCCCATGCAGACCTTTTTCTGCTTCTGGCACATTGCTGGATAAGTAATTGTCCTAATGTAATTTACAGTGGCAGGCTTTGGTTAAAATGTTCCTCTCTTGGAGCCAAAATAGAAGCACATGCCCCTCTCTGGGAGGGGTCACTTTCTTGTCTAGATACTTTCCAAATGACTTGCTTACTCAGAGACCTCCTACTTCTTTCCTTGACCTCCTTGGCTGCCTGCATTTTTTTTTTCTTTTTCAGATCAGTGGGTTGCCTTCTTATTAGCAGTGTGACAGACTGAGAGCCGAATACAGTAATAATCTCCTGTCCTCCTTCCTCTCATTCACAAGCATCTCCTTTTCTTTGCTGGTGACTTTAATTCCTCCGGTAGGCCAGGTGCAGTGGCTCACACCTGTAATCCCAGCATTCTGGGACGCTGAGGCAGGTGAGCTGATGAGTTCTTGATCAGTCTGAGCAATATTAAGACCCCATCTCTGAAAAGTAGCAGGGTATCGTGGCAGGTGCCTATAGTCCCAGCTACTTGGGAGCCTGAGGCAAGAGAATCGCTTCCACCTGAGAGTTTGAGGTTGCTGTGAGCTATGATGCCATGGCACTCTACCAGGGTCAAGAAAGTGAGACTCTGTCTGAAAATAATAATAATAAAAATGATGATAATTCCTCTATTAATCTGGCCAGCACTCTCCCCTAGGTCTCTGTTGCACTTTTTCCCACCTTGTCTTTGGGTGATAACTGCTTATCAGCCTCTTAATGGATTTGCTCTCAAGTTCCCAACACTGAATTCAGTTGTATAATAAATCTGGGTCAATATCCTCTTCAATTATTTTATCTTGAGAGATAAAAAATTCATTGAAGTTGTAACAAAGTCTCTGAAGACTCTTCATGTCAGAGTTTCCCCTTATCTAGATGGAGTAGGTTCTCTTGTTCCCATTTTAGCTCATGCACCTTGATGTTGAGAACCCGTATCAAAAGCCCACAGCAAACTGTGCTATTGCTGCTTTGCTCACTCCCTCAGAGTTCTTTCCTAGACATCCCTTTCCAGAATCCCGGAGAAATTAATTGCATGAGAGCCCTTCATTTCTGTGTGTTACAAAGGAGGGTACAGCAAGACATGCAGGGGTAAGGGGAGAGGGGTGCCTGGATCACTGATTTTGTTGTCCTCTGCAACCTAATTCAAAACTCTCTTGTAGACGCTCCCATAATTACTCAGTAATGCTGAGTAATTATGCCCAAAGAATTCTTCTTTGTTGGGGTATAGGTCTATGCTGATTTTACCCTCTGTTGCCTTCTTTCTTATATTTGAAGCACAGGCAAAAGTGTATGCTGTCTCTACCTTCATTATTTCTAAAAACAACAGAAGAAAATAACAGGAACAGAGGGCCCTTTGGATGCCTATCAAATATGTGGATGGGGGTGGAGTTAAAGTTAGTGGCCAGACTTGAGACTTTGAGTTGTAAGACTTGAGTTTTAAACTGTACCTGGGATTTGTATTAATCACATTTTGGAAGACACACAGAGAAATGACTGCTGTGATAGAGGAAGTTTTTACATTCACACATCCCTTGAAGAAGGAAGCACAACACGCTATGCAGGGCCATGTGGGGGAACACCAGGGCCAGGCTGAAAGAGCGAGAGGAAGTGTGGGCAAAAGCCTGCCTTGGTTTCTGTGGGAGGGGCTGGGGGAAGGTAAGCAGGTGCTTGGCTACTGTGAGTAATTTTGGTAGGCTCTGAGACAACCAGGGCTGTCCCTAGTTTTCTGGTATCTGGCCCTGAGGCAGGGGTCATGATCCAGAGTGTCAGAGCTAGGTAAAGGAGTAGGCTGCGCTTTGGATAGGTTGTTTTGTACATGAAAGTGAGTCCTTAGCCATCTCCAGGAATTAGCTAACCCTGGGAGGGACAGTCCCTTCCAATGTCAGCAAGGCCTCAGATGTCAAAGCATCAGAATGAAAAGAAATGCTTAATGCAGCTGGTAAATGTTTAAAAATTGGCTCTTGCAAAAGCAACACCAACAAAATACAATCTATAGTGCTTGAGCAAAGCTATGACTTAACATAATCTGTTTTAAAGGACAACTTCTCTGACATGGCTGGGCAAGGAGGGCTTAAATCAGGGAACGTCTAGAGTGAAGATGATTTTCAGGGAATCATGATGACATTCCAGTGTGTGACTAATATGAGTGTTGAGACTGGATTTCAGTCATGATCAAAGTTTACTGTTTTTTTGTTTGTTTGTTTGTTTTTCATGTGTAGGAGAACTAGCTTTTATTCCCTGCATAACTGCATTTATAGTGATGAAATGTTCCCTAATACAGGTAGAGAACAGAAGCATGGAATTAAAAGTTTTCTGAAGGATTTTAGGAAATAAAGAATAGGTTTTTTAAAATCAGTTATAAAGTAAAAAAGCATAAAATGTATTATTCTGAAATATTTTTAAGTCATAAAATTTACTGTCAAAAGAAAGTCATGTGTCTCATCATGTTTTTAAAGATGTTTGTAAGGGGAAAGGTGATTATCTTTGTAAAAGCATGAGTACTTCTCACAGATGTTCTGAAAAGATACGGTAGAAAAAAAGTAGATAGGAGGGCTAATTTTCTGATTAAAAAAATTATCTTTACCTAGTGTTGCAAGATAATTCTCCGTGGGGTTTGTACATTACTGTACGTTTTTTCGGCAAAGGCAGTACCTACTTTTCCCCTATCTTTTAAAGAATATTTGTACAGAAAACAGACTTTGAAGATCAAAATAACGTTCCTACTGGAGGAAAGCTTGGTCAGGCTTATTGGCCATTATAAACAATTTTGGGTTCCCTGAGCTTAGGATTCCTCTTCTGCAACAGAGCCTACTGTGTTTATAGCGATCCAGGGAGTCCGCTTTTTTCACCCGGTGGGAATTAAGACCCAGGGAACCTGGGCAAATATCGATTGTCTGGCTATTACTATTTTTGTGTGTAATAAACTCTTTGGCTTCTGATCCAGGAATCTTGTAAAGCAGCATCCGTGACACTGTGTCAGTCACGCTAACTTATTAGATTATAAGCAGGGTAAAATCTCCGATGTTCCACAGTCCTTGACACGTAGAGAAACTTCTGCACCTATGCCCCAGGAACATTGCAAGAATATTCAGAGCAGAGTTGCCTGCAACATCCACAAAGGAAAAACAAACCAAATATAGGTCAATAATAAATAAATAGATGGTGTGCAATTACAAGATGAAGTTGCACACACTGTGTAAGTCAACAAAATTATAACTCTCTGTAGCAACATGGCTAAATCATATAAGCATACTAAAAAAGAAGTAAGGCACAAAACAATACACCCTGATCCCAATAGGCAAAACTGAACTATATTTAGAAATGAACAGTTCAATGGTGATATTATATAAAAAAGAGATATTTTGATAAAAGTCATGGTGGTGGTTATCCCTTATGGGGACATAAAAAAAGATTCATGGCGAACATCTCCAGGGCCAGAAGTGTTTTAAATATTGGGTTGGGTGGTAGATATATGGGTGTTTACTTTATATTTATTCACCATACTGTGCATTTGTGTTTCACTTATTTTTATGCATGTGGTATTTTGTAATGAAAGTGGTTAAAAATCACTTTGGAAACAATCCCTTAATTTATTGTTCTTTAGATGATAATGTGTAAACCCAACATGTCTGTTCACTGGGAAGAATGTACACAGAGAAAAAAGGGAACTTTATATTAAAGATTAATCACAAGTGTAAAATCATTAACCAAAAGGTGTTTAATGTATTGAATGTTACTATTGTAAGTATTCCAAACTATGAAGGTTGAAATCAAGGTTTGCTTGGAGGTAGATTCTTGTGTGTTTTCAATGGTGTTTCAGTCTTGAGAGTCAGGACTGTGAATGCACATACCGTGAACATGTCTCTTGGAATTGATTTACAGAAGGTGATAAAGTGACACTACCTATTCTCAAGTACATACCAGCAAGATCACCCCATATCTGTCCTTTGTTTATCTACTATCTGAGGAAAAAATGATTCACAAGGTATGAAAAAAATGATTCACACAGGTATGAAAAAATGATTCATACCTATTAACAACATAGGTATTTGGAATTATTGGTGCTATCTCTGTGTGTTATGCCGTTGAAAAAGTATAAAATATATGGTCAGTTGATAGAATGCGTGTAGTGGTCCAGAAAAAATTTTGTTTTTCTATTGCCCTACATTCTTTCTTGTGTATTAAATATTAATATTTCTTTGATCTGCTAATGTATGTAATGCAGCCTCTTTACCTCTATCAGCCTTCCTTTCTATTTATTAAAAGAAAATAGAGTAAATGTACTCTTCTCAATCTTAAATTGGTTTAAAGGAAAAAGTTTTCCCTGAGATGCCAACACGATTTAAAAGAGAACAATAAAAGTTATAGTTATGAATCTGATCTTGCTGTGTGGTATGTTGACTGAAACAACATAGCTTTATCTTATGTTTTAAATAATTTGAAATCCTCTCATTTTATAGCTTGTGAAAATTATACTTCATGTTCACAGAGCAGGCATGGCAGGTGCTCCAAGGATGAGAAAAGGAATGGTGAGTCGAAGGCAAGGCCCAACACAGGCTGCAGAATTAACAGCAGGATTCAACCCAGTGAAATCAGGACTCAACTGCAGGTCCCGAGCTGTTTTCTCAACTGAATCCCAAGTCCTTCCTCTCAGTCTAATGCTCTCAGTAATTGTGGAAATTCTTCTAGGACATCTGTTCCCTCTTTTCCTCAGGCTCCAAATCTGTCTCCTCATACTTGTCCACTGAAGTTGAATTCCCAACTCTTTAATTTCATTCTTAATCCCTTTCTCCAGCTAGGGTGTGTATCAAAAAGATGAAAGAATAAGAGGGTTTTTTGAGCCCTGAGGGCTGATTTTTCATTAGCATAAATATAAGTCACCAGCACGACAGAGGACTCAGCAGCAGATGGCAGATAAGAACCCTTCTTGTTCGACATATTCAGGAATGGAATTAATTTTTAATATCACGTATTACCAATCTACTAATACATAGGTAATCTCCTTGCAATCCTTTCCATTAAGCACAGATGCTGCTGATGGAATAAATGGAAGGAAGTCAGCCTGAGCTAATAGAAAGTGTTTTTCCACCTTTTCCTGGGATATAGGCATTTTGGTCTGAATTTTACTGGCATGTACTTATAAGACACTCAATAACTGTTAGCTCTATTAGGATATGGCTGAGTGAATGGACCGGGGTATAGAGGGAGAAAGCACTGGACTGGAAGTCAGAGAAATTGAAATCGGGTTCTTGACTTTTTTTGCTAACAAATGGTGTGAGTATAAATAAATCATCAACTATCATGGTTTCAGCTTATTCATTTGTGTAAAAAACAAATCAGTAAATGAATGTAATGATTTCTGAGATACTTTTAGCTAATTCTGTGTTTCTAGGACACTGCGAGTGATAAGTGCCACTTACTATCTTCACCTCTTCAGAGTAAAAAAGAAATAACTGTGTTTTTAATTTAATGATTGAAAGAGGGTATATTCTTCCATAAACAAAGGTCAGTTACCCAACGTTTTTGTCCTACATCATCATAGTAATAACAGGTACAATGTAGAGAGCTCTTATATGTTTCAGGTACAGTATTAAGTACTTTACAAAGACTCTCTCATTTCATCCTTTATGAATTTGCATTAATAATTAATGTAATAATAATTTTATAGGTTAAGGAACTCAGGCTTTGACAGTTTGAGTAATTTGACCAAGGCCCAGCTATTGCTCCTGATTGTTAAAATGTGACTTCAGCTCTTTTCAACATCTCTCCAGAAGTCGTGCTCTTAAAATCTGAATAGAACCTTAACAATACAAAATCATCAAGGGAAATTGCTGGGTCAAGCCAAAAGGTTGCAACTTTTTAGAAAATTGTTGGGGGTGTGTGCACAATTAAAATGGTGCATGGCAAAATGTGAGATTTCCTCTTTACCTGCCCTTCAACTCCCCTCTGGAACAGTCTACTCACCATCTATAGTCTGCAGGGTGGGAGATTGTGTTCATGGCTGAAAGGAACACATAGGGGCCCTCTCAGGTGATCATGATACTCTGATTCTTAATCTGGGTGCTATCAAATAGATAGTCTGATACATACAGATGTCTGTGTATCAGATGTGTATGTATCAGACTGTCCATTTCTGGTGTACACATTTTTCTGTATGTGTTAGTCCATTTTGTGTTGCTATAAAGGAAATATCTGAGGCTGGGTAGTTTATAAAGGAAAGAAGTTTATTTGGCTCATGGTTCTGCAGATGATACAAGAATTATGGGTCCAGCATCTGCTTCTGCTGAGAGCTTCAGGGAGCTCCCAATCAAAGAAAAAGGCAAACGGCAAGCAGGGTGACACATGGGGAGAGAGGGACCAAGAGAGGGAGGAAGTAGAATCAGGTTCCTTTGAAACAACTGGCTCTGGCATGAAGTAGTACGGTGACAACTCACTCATTATTTCAGAGAGGGTACAAGTCATTCATGAGGGATCTGCCCTGGTGACCCAAGCCTCCCCCAGCAGGCCTCGCCTCCAACATTGGGAGTAAAATTTCAACACGAGATTTGGAAGGGCCAAACATCCAAACCTTATCAACCTAATATTTCAATGAAAAGCTTATCAAAGAAAATACCACGATGCACGAGTATATTATACTGTTAATGTCCCAGGGGCCCCTTCTGGGAAACAATGGGAAAAGCTAAGCAAAAATTAGGTTTCAAAAATTCTTTCTTTCTTTATTCCTTGGAGATTGATGATGCTACATTGTAATTTCTAGAACCCAGTTTGGTTACACCATTTATCAGGGGTCTCCTACACAATGGGCAAGTTTTACACAACATGTTTCTTCTTCGTGTAAAGCTGCTCACATATTAGAAGAATACCCAACTCAAATCATACTTAGTCTTAGAAGAATACAAAACTCAAATAATACTTAATTCTTAATTTTGATTGAACCAAACTTCAGATTTTCACCTCTTTCTCATTCATCTGGTTTCCTTGAAGAATTTCATCTAAAGAAGACTTATCCCTCCCCATGAAAGTCTTAGTGGCAAGCTTTGACATACATAGCCTTGCACTTCCTACTCATTCCCATGTCCCCACGGAGGCCAGAACCTCTGCTGTGAAGAGGCCCTGCCCACAGTTGCTCTTGGTCGGGGAGATATTCATTATTTCTACTCACTAAGATCTACTCACTTGGTCTTGGCACATAAAAGGCTAGATTTACTGGTGGGCCCATTTTATTAGTTTGAGATGGAAAGTGATGTGATTCACTTCTGGAACACAGTGTATGATTGCCAGAAGGATAGAAAGACTTTCCAGAGCCCTGTCTTATCTTTCTGCAATGGCAACCAGTGATGTTTGAGGTGGTTGTTACTCCTTCGGACTGGGTTCCACAGGGAGGGGGACGTAGAAGAGAATCCTAGTTGATTTGTGATGGACATCTTTTATGAGCCAAACTTATGCCTTTGTGGCTTCAAGTCACTGAGATTTGGGGATCATTTGGTATTGCTGAAACAGACAGCCACTACTTAAAATTTAACTGAGATTGCCCTTGTACATGAGGAGAGTTGTTCAGTGTTACCTGTACCTGAGTGGGTAAATTTAATTCTGGAGTTTAGCATTCAGAAATTCTCTTTTTAAAAGCTATGTTTTCCAATATCAACTTAAAATAGGATAGAGTTTTTCTTTTTTAAAAAAAATCTCTTATTTACCTTGATCTTTTGCATAAACAGTTGATTCAGAACTTGTATAGGGAAGAGAAACCTTATTACTGGCCTTCTCCTTTATAACCCGCTAGGCTACTAAATGGAATCTGGTGGCCTGGAAATGAACCTGAGAGGCAGGTAGGGTTTAATAATCAGGGGTTCTCAAACTTTTTAAACAGGGGGCCAGTTCATGGTCCCTCAGACCATTGGAGGGCTGGACTGTGGGCCCCGGGATGAGTCAGCTGCTAAGCAGGACAGGCAGCGGCTACAAAAACACCCGAAAGGTCAGATAAATGTCCTAGGCGGACCGCAAATCAAATTTCACCTCTTTCTCATTCACCTGGTTTCCTTGAAGAATTTCATCTAAAAAGGCCTTATCCCTCTCCATGAAACTCTTAGTGGCAGTCTCTCTCTCTCTCTCTTTCCCTCTCTCCCTCTTTATCTCACTCTTCCTCCCTCTCTCATATAAATTTTTGATAAGAATTAAGTAGAGAGATTTCTAATTACATTTTCAGGTAAAAATTTTAACTGCACAAATTCTCTATATACTTCAATAATCCACTCCATCTTTTCTGATATTAAGCATTAATGAAGATCACATCACCCCTATTCTACCAAGAATGTCCACAGCCCACCCTATGATTCCTCTAGCACAACAACCCTTGGTAATAAGATAATTCTGTCCAACCACTGCTGTGTTACAAAATACCCTCACTACAGTCTTTCCTGTATTAAGAGGAACTCCTGCTACACAGATTCTTTTATTATAGGAAGGCTGTGAGTACAAGGTTAAAACAAAACAAAACATCACCAAAAAACAAAAATCCCCCAGTTCTTAGAAAAGGCAATCCCTGATCACAGAGGAAGTTATTTTCATAAAGGGATTCCTGACTGCTTGCTCGAGCCAAGAATAGGTCTACAAAGTTCCAATTAAAAGGTGTCAAATGGCTTGTGGAGGTGAGACGCAGCTGCAGCCTTCTGTCATCTCTGTTTGCTGCCTACAAGTTAGTTAGCAGGAAAGGCAGGATCTTCTTTTCACCTAGAACGTGCATCTGACACAGAGGCCACACAGTCTCTAATGGGTATGCGCCTGGTGGGATTCTGTGCACCAGGCTAAGATTTTTTGTAGGAAGACGATTTGGGTTTATTCCAACACTCAGACGGGCAATTGATGCACTATAGTTCTACATCACAGAACACAGGCACAGTGATTTCAGTCTAGAAATAATACATATTTCAAAGGACACTTAATAGATCTTTGATGGTGGCAAATAAAAACAATTCTCAAGAAGATATTTTTTAAGCACCTACTTTTGAGCCTTGTAAATTCCCAGGGATTTCTAATATTAGCTAGATAAAAAATGTACACCAGGAAACTAAATTTTATTTTTCATAGAGGAAAGTTTACAAATAATCTCCTTAGATATTAGAATGTCTGTGTCCCTAAAAGGTGAATTTTGTTTGGGGTATATTTTTAATAGCTACCTCATAATAACACAGTGGAAACCATTATATAGTAAGCTGATAATATTATAAAAGAGGGAGAAGAGGAGAAAATGTATCTAAATAAAGATTTTCTTCTCTAAGGCAAGCATATGGCTCATTCAGAAGTGTTACTGAATTATTAAGTTGCACATTAAAAAGAATCCTGAATTCATCGCTATCGTCTCAAAATTATCAGGATGACCAATAGATGGCGCTCTAATCTTGGTACTGGTGAAGCTTAATGATGCAGATTATAAATTATGTATCTTTATTGAGTTAAAGAAGGTTCACTCAGGACTGTTCATTCAAGTTCATTTGTTTATTTTGAGAGCTATTATTGAGTCCCTACTATGTGCTAAGACTGTTTTATACTTCTTTCCATAGGGTCAAAGACTGCTGTAGGTTAAATAAAAACTTGGATGCGCTTCTTCAT
Source organism: Otolemur garnettii (assembly GCF_000181295.1). Lineage (NCBI taxonomy): Eukaryota > Metazoa > Chordata > Mammalia > Primates > Galagidae > Otolemur > Otolemur garnettii. Next base: position 33,268,782 of record NW_003852404.1, read on the forward strand.
GAAGTAATACTATTTTAGTTTATATTGTGCAACAAGTCCCTGCCAAGCTTAATCACTCACAGCAGCAATGAATTATTCTTTATTAGCATTTTGTAGGTGGGATGGTTCCTCTGCTGATTTCATCTGGACTCACTCAGGTAGCTGCATTTAGCTGGAAGATCTCCTGAGCTAGAAGGTCAGAGGTGGTTGGTATAGCTACGCTCTGGGGCACCCAGGCTTTCCTCTACTTCGGCTGGGCCACTTCTTCACATGGCCATCTCTGGGCAGTGCTTCAAGTGGGGGAAATCAGAGCTTTATGAGGCCTAGTATTGAGACTTTCTAGTTTCGCAAGTTACATCACTATCATTTCTGCCTACCTTCTATTGGTCAAAGTTAAGCCCAAATTCAGTCCAAATTCAACAGATAAGGAAAATAGACTCCAACTTTTTAATTTGCTCTCTTTTTTGCTACTTAAAAATTATTCATTTTTAATTGTGGAAAAATATCCATGAAGTTTACCATATTAATGATTTTTAAGTGTGTAGCTAGATCAGTAATGTTAAGTAATTCACATTGTTGTGAAACTATCACCACCATCTATTTCGGGGACACTCATCTTACAGAAGCAAAGCTCTGTATCTGATAAACAACAAGCTCCTTCCTCTCCTCCCGCCCCTGACAACCACCATCCTATTTTTTGCTTTTATGAGTTTGACTACTCTTGATTCCTCATATAACTGGAATCAGGCAGCTTGCCTTTTCTTAGACTCTAACTTTGAGTGAGAGAACTGATCAGTCACATTATAAAAGGGCTTGTGTAGTGTGATGGCAGGACTTTATAGTCATATTTTTCAACACAAAAAACAAGTGGACAGGCTTGATGCTTATAGCTCAGCAGTTCGGGTGCCAGCCACATACACCAGAGCTGGTGGGTTCAAACCCAGCCCGGGCCTGCCAAATAACAATAACAATTACTACAAAAAAATAGCCAGGCATTGTGCTGGGTGCCTGTAGTCCCAGCCACTGGGAGGCTGAGGCAAGAGAATCACTTAAGCCCAAGAATTTGAGGTTGCTGTGAGCTGTGATATCACAGTACTCTATGGAGGGTGACTTAATGAGACTATCTCAAAAAACAAAAAAGCAAAAACAAGTAGACAAAAGAACATTAGTGCATACCACACCTAGATTCAGAACTTTCCCTACAGAAACCTTACTGGGGAAGACTGTAAATTTTAAAGAAGGAAAGCAGGGCGTGTGTAGGATAGAATGTTTATCAAGCTAATGAAGCCGTTGTTTCGGTGGAGAGCAAAGGGTTATACAAATCTGGATTATCCATCACATGCGCTGAGTAGATCTCTTCCTTATTAGCCTTTTCCATTATTCCTAGATACTTAGTTTTCTTTAGCAGTTGAGGAACTTCGTAAGACTTTGTTAATTCCTAATCAGCACTTCCCCAGGGGGTGAGATTGAGGTAATGAAGTGAGATAGAATGAAGTGGTTGGGCTACCCTGGCGAGGACTGTGATGTGCTTCTATTATTTGATGGTATCGTGTGCAATCAGATAATTAACCTTCCCTACAACTTAGTATAAAAATACATCGTAGAAGTTCCTGGGGTTTTTTTTTTTAGTAAGTTGTTTCATTTCTTAAATCCTTATCATGTTTCAAGCCTTTACGTATGCTATCTCTAAACGTTATAACAATCATGAAAAGTGTCCGTTCTTATTTTACAGATAAAAAAACTGAGGCCTAGGGAGGATAGGTGTATTTCTCCTCACCAATTATCAAGTGCAGAACAGAATCTGGACTTCTAGATGCATTCTCAAAACCATTCTTCCCTTTCTCTGAGCAATGGACCCCTAATTTTGTTGGAGATTGCAAAGCACTCAACTAAAACTATACAAGTTTCTTTGCATAACGTATAATAAGTCGCTGGCTGATAAAATGTGGCTAAAAGTAGTGGCGTTTTGGTTTCTAGGAAGGGGCATTACAAAGGGGACTGACTTGGTTAACATTCACATCTTTGCCACTGGTCTTTCCTGTGACTTGGGTCCAGGTCTGATGACAGCAGCAGCAGCAGCCATAATAGACGCAGAAGTGCACAGCAGGACAATCAGGGTGGGAGAGCGGAAGAGGCCTGAGAAGGTGTGGAGCTGCCTTCTCAGCTCCCATGTAAGAGGGGAGCAAAACATCTATCTTGCTTAAGAAAGAGTCTTGTTCTTTATACAGGCAGCTATAATCAATCCCAACTGTTAAAACATCAAAATACACCCCCCCATATTGCTATATTTCAATGATTTGTTTAAAATTAATATGTATAAAATTAGAGTCATAAAGGTAATAACATTCCAGGTCCAAGGATGACTATGCACAATCACAAGCCTCTACCCCAGGAGAAAATCAGAAGAAACTTACTTGTCTTAAGATGTCTGATCTCCTTGATTATCAGCTTCTGCAAACTGGTATGTTTAAGGTACAAGCTTCAATTTTCTATCTCTGAGAATGTGAGCATTATGGTTTTGCTTGAACTTTGTGGCACCAAGACACCTACAATGCTCTGAATGTCAGATTTCACACCCTAAAGCAGCATAAGGGCCACAGGGGATATTTATAAATTATGAAAATCAGATTTTTAGACTTACTATGGAGATTTTGAATCAGTTGTTCTGTTGTGGGGCCCAGGTATTTTCATATTTATTTATTTAAATCATGACTGTGCATATTAATGCACTTATGGGGTACAATGTGCTGATTTGATATACAATGTGGAATGCTTACATCAAACTAATTAACATAAACATCACCTCACTTATTTGTTGTGGTAAGACATTTATACTCCACTCTTAATCATCAGAGAAGTGCAAATCCAAACCACTTTGAAATATCATCTAACTCCATTAAGATTAGCTCACATCACAAAATCTCAAAACTACAGATGTTGGCATGGATGCGGAGAGAAGGGAACACTTCTACACTGCCTTTTTGGAAAGAAGTTTGGAGAATACTCAAGTAGCTAAAGTAGAACTACCGTTCAATCCAGCAATTCCTCTACTAGGTATGTACCCAGATGATCAAAAATCATTTTATAACAAAGACTTTTGCACCAGAATATTTACTGCAGCTCAATTCAAAATTGCCAAGTCATGGAAGCAGCCCAAGTGCCCATCAATCTATGAAGGGATTAACAAATGTGCACTTTTAACATACTTTCCAGGCAACTTTTTTTTTTAGAGACAGAGTCTCACTTTATCACCCTCGGTAGAGTGCTGTGGCATCACAGCTCACAGTAACCTCCAGCTCTTGATCTTAGGTGATTTTCTTGCTTTAGCGTCCTGAGTAGCTGGGACTACAAGTGCCCACCACAACGCCTGGCCATTTTTTTTTTGGCAGTTTGGCCGGGCCAGGTTCAAACCTGCCACCCTCGGTATATGGGGCCGGCGCCCTACTCACTGAGCCACAGGCAGCTCCCAGGCAACTTCTTAGTATATGATTTGCAGGTTGGTTTTGCAGAAACCTGGTTAACTTTTTCCCTTAAGCATTGTCTTCGGTGTGTTATCTGACCAAAAGTTACACTGTGAAATGGGGAGGAAAGTGTATTTTGGTGTTTTTTAACAGTTGGAAATTGAGTGGAGAAGCATATACAAGACAGAAAAAATTACCCTGGCTTAACCAGGATAGGAGTTATAGTTTCCTCTCACACAAGCCCTGCTACAGTATGGATACGAAGGACCTTTCCTAATATTGAGCAAGCTAGGTCAAGGTAACATGGCTTACTTTTTACTTACTGTGGAAATTTTCTCTTAAGTATTAAATTTGTCCTAATTGGTATGGCTGGCACAAATTGTACCAGATGGATAGGTAAGTCTCCTACTTTTGCAGAGTTCCAAGTTGCTTTTCCTATTCTTAATTATTAAGGATTAATTTTATTTTGCAGAACATTCACCGAGAATTGCCAATACTGTTCCTCAAAGGGCATAATTTAAAACTTTAAAAGATCAAAATTGTAATAAAAGTCTGAAAATGTTGCCAGTGTTTTTACAGAAGCTACCAAACGATTTCCATTCAAAGCTGCATAGCAAAGGCAGAGATGAAGAGAAAGTGAAACACACTTGCGGGCCACACCTGGAAAGAAAATAGCAGTCCATCTGCAGAGCCATGGAGGGTCCAAAGGAAAACCTCCCTTCCCTCTCGGAAGTTGCACTCAAAGTCAGCCGACAAAAGGCAGATGAATCCGAGACGCGGCATACAAACTTACCAGTGTACCACCCCGTATCCCAGGGGGTACAGATGATCACATACCTTTTTTCTTAGTTAAAAGGGAGATTGGAAAGCGTGGATGATTTTAGGGGGAGAGTAAATAATTCATAGGGGAATTCAGTGGGTTTGCAAAACATAGCCAGTGGTTTGTGAAAAAAGTCTGTCTAGATGTGTTGACAGATTCCAGTCCTTCTTCCTGTGATATGAGTTCAGTTAATGAAGACTGAGGGGAGGGACCCAAGTTTTCTTGTTTGGCAGGTCCAGACTTTAGGCAGACAGAGGAAATTTAGAGAATGACTTCACTCTGAGATTTGAGAGGCCCAGAAGGTTGAGAGATAGGATCAAGGGGAAAGTCAGAGAGATACTGAGGCTTCTTTATCAGTTCAGAGCGTCAAAATGGCATATTTTGAGATGTCATTTTCTAAATCCCAACACTGGCAACAGGGACCACCTTCTGCTTTCCTAGTGGACATGTTCTTGAAATGGACAATGAAATGAATATAAAAATTTAAAACAATCAATGTATTTTCTTCAAGACAGGGGTAGATGGTTTACAAAATCTGCAATTTTACCTGACTATTCAATTAGCTATTCCTAGCGTTTCACACATGCTCTTAAGTTCTTTAATTTTATTCTTTCCCTTTATGGTTTTCCTTTTCGTTCAGCCAGGCTTAAATCCAACTAATTTCTTTTGTAATATCACCCTTACTGCTGCTGCTACTACTACCCTTACTATTTTATCTCCAACTTTCTTCCCCGCTATTTAAATATTCTCTCAATCTAATGTCAGTGTTGTAGGTGTACCATTGATGTCCTGGTAGAGAAAAATCCCCCTGCTCGCACACAGACAGGTTCATCTCTAGGCCTGAGGCACAGTTAATTTCCTGAGATTGTGTTCTCTCTATCATCCTGAGACTATTGGGTTCCTCTTTCGTGCTGGGTCCTATCTTCCTAGTATCCTTGTCTTTCTTCAATTCATTCATCATTTTGGTGGAGCACAATTCTAGTAACATCCTGAAAGAGGTTGCATGGGAAATAAACTATTTCAGACTTGGCGTGTTTGAAACTGTCTTTATTATACCATCACTCTTTTTTTTAATTTATTTTATTTTTTTATTGAATGGTAACTATGTACATTAATGCACTTCTGGGGTATAGTGTGGGGTTTTCACACACAATCCGAAACACTTCCATCAAACTGGTTAACATAGCCTTCGTGTCATTTTCTTAGTTATTATTTTAAAATGTTCACATTCTGCTTTTAGAAAGATTCACTTGCACCCTTGTAAGATGAACCTCAGAAGTGATCCCTCCAATTCCTCTCCCTCCCCCCCCCCCCTCTCCCTCCCCCCTCCCCATATTCTTTGGCCGTTATTAGGTTATAGCTTTCATATAAAAGGTATACCATCACTCTTAATGGCTGGGTTGGCTGTGTCTAGACTTCCAGGTTGGCAATTAAGTCTCTTTACAATTCTGATCACAATGCTCTCCTCTCTTCTGGCTTCCATTTTAGTGTTGAGAAATCCAATCTCATTCTAATTCTTGATCATTGTATAAAATATGATCTTTTGCCCTTAAAACTTTTAAAATCATTCTGTTGTCCCCAGTGATCTGAAACACCATACAATGTATCTTGGTATAAGTCTATATTTACTACATCAGACCTTTGGTGAGATCTTTCAATCTGGCAAGTCATATTTTTCAGTTCTTTGAGTTTGCTCTGAATTATTTATTTGGTTATTTTCTCTCTTTTCTATGCCCCCCTCACCCCCATGGAACTTCTGTAATTTGGATATTGGGCTCTATGTTTGGACTTCCAATCTGACTGTGTTTCATCTTACGGTCTATCCCTTTGCCTTTTTGCTGTGCCTTCTGCCAGGTTTTCTCAATTTTATCTTCCAACTCTTACATAACTGCTGTAATATTTTTTATTTTCTAGCAGCTATTTCTTTTTCCCTAAATGGCCTTTTTCTTTCTTTTTGTTAATAACTATGCCACATACTTTTTTTTTTTTAACAGTATGGCACAAATATAGATTGTTATCTCTTCTTAAAAGAGTTGTTAATGAAAAGTGACTACTCGGGCCCATATTTTGTAGGCACACTGCTTCTTGTGAATAGAAAATGAACAGAAATAGTGTTTGTTTTTCTAGGACAAGGAGTTAGGAACTAGGGATGCCTCCTTGTCATTTCTTTCTTATTGTTTTTCAGATAAATGGATAAAACTCTAAGGACCAAAGGGATGGAGAAATCAAAAAATAGATCCTGGGACCCTGAATTACCATGTGAAAAAGATCCATGCTCCCGTCCCAGTCCTAATCAGACTTTACAGAAGGTGGAAAAAATACCTCTGATGTTAAGCCATTGAGATGCCCAGGTGCCTCCACTATAGCAATTTGTATTACCTTAACAAATGGAAATAGTCTTCTTTGAGTAATTGGTATAATACTTTTTTTTACATCTAGGAATATTAATTCTATCTTTTACATTTACCTTTCTCCCTTCAGGATAGTCTCATTTTCCTTCAGGTTGCTGTGACAGGAGTTTTGTCTGGCCACACTTTCATCTAACATCTTCCCTCAAATGCCTTTACTAATTATTCACATTTAAGAAGAGTGCACCAGGACTGCTGTTGGAGGCTTTGTGCACATGTGCGTGGGGGTGTGCGGAGAGGGGCCTTCAGGGAAACGTGACTGGTATATTTCCTTGGAAAGTCCTTTATGAAGCTTCGCAAGGTCTTTCTCTTGGCCTTGTGTGGTTGCCCAGGAGAGTCCCTGGGGCCCATGGTCCTCAAAGGAAGTGTTCTGTGAGGCAGGTGGGCAAGGATGCTGGGGGCTGACCACATTCAATGTTTTCACTGTTTTCACTAAGCACCTCCGCCTGCCACTGGGCTGGGTGCTTCTGCAATAGAGAAAAACCTCAGTTTACTCTTTTCAAGGTGAGCATCTCGTCTCCCACCAGAGTGAAAGGAGTGTTTGTTGAGCTTCCCAAGGTTGAGGAGCAGCCAGGAGGTCTAATTATTTCTTAGAAATGAACTTCAAACAACACCAAGCAACCCTGCTGATCTTATCAACACTTCCCCAGCCCCCACCCCATTAGATACCTGCCCACTAAATCCTGGGTCTCCCAGGGATTCTGTCCCGTGTATCAGGTAGCCTCCCAGCTTTTCCTACTGCTGGCTTTGAATTCCACGTTCCCGCACCTGCCAAGTAATTTAGCACTTATCCAGCTGCTTTCTGGCTTTGTTTTTGTCTCTTTTCCAATACTCTCTATCCGTGTGAGTTTATGCCTTTATTAAAAAATATAGTTTATTGGGCTTTAGAAGATACCAAAGGCCTTTAAGTACTTTCAGTTTACCATTTTTATCTGGAAACTTAAACAATTTTTAAATTAAAATAAACCCAATTTTTTAATTTCAAAATATCAAGATGTCTAATATGATTTTTGTTTGTTCTTCCTCACTTCTAATTACTCACGGACTCCAGGGGATAACTCTGTCTAAGGTACGGATCTTGCCTACAACTGCCTCACCAGGAGAAAATTGGAGAACTGACTGACTCGCCGGTGGGACTCATTTTTCTGCGGCCGTGAGGTAGCTGCTGTCCAGTGTCACTTTTGTAAATTAGTTTGGCGGTGCTCACTGCTACAGTTATACCTTTGCTGGTCCAGATCTTTGCACAAGTCCCTTGATGGAGGTTAATCTTACTCCTTCAGCCAGGAGGGTCCATATTTCCTCTAGAGTTGCATCTTTTTAGTTCATGCTCACTTGCTCAGCCATTGTTTCCGGAGTGTGACCAGTTGGCTAGAATGAGCATCCAACTTGGGCTACATGTTGTGCCAGAACCAAACCTCACCATATAACTTAAGGTCCTGGCAGTTAGCCTAGACCATCAACGCAGATTTCGTGGTCCCTAAAGACAAGTGCTTAGTAGAGGTTCCTAGGGTCTTTTCCTATCCAAAGTTACTCTAGTGACTGGAGGTCTGGACACTGCCTGAGAACTTCCCTTCTCTGACACAGGAGAAGGCACAGATTGTGTCCACAGAGCAACATTTACATCAGATTTGCAAGGTGGGGGAAAAAAGCAGAAATCCATTATTGTATTTCTTGGTAGTATTAGACATGTGGGCTTCAACTGAGATTTTTCAGGGACCTGCATATAGAACCCTGGTAATAATCTTCCTCTGTGCCAGAGGCATCACTAATTGCCAGTGGTGTGTTCCCGTGATTATGGTAAATTTCTGAATCTCCAAGAGGAAGTGGCAAACCCTGAGGGACAGAGGCTGTATTTCCTGATCCCTATTTTTCAACCATGTCTTAATATTAGGTAAGTACTTAAACTCCTTATATTCTCTTTCTGCTGAAAATAATGACTAAAGTCTAACTACCATGTACCCACCTTTGCAAACAGCAGCTCATCTGCTATGGGGATATTGGAAGGACATCTGTATCAAGCCATGCAAATCTATTCGGTTATAAATTATTTTTCCTCAGGGCTTTGAGTACCTATTTGCCTACACTGAGAACATGGTAACTTTCAAATGGAAGCTCTTTTGGAAGGGTATGGTTTTGTGTTGGAAGTAAGTTCCACTGTACTAGGCATCTTTCTCCACATGGAAGTACAGAGGAAATTCAAAAGCCAAATGTAAATTATTTGAGGACTGTTTGTATTCTCCAAAAGGGCCATGAAATGCGGTTATATAAGAATCAACTTCTGTAAGTAAATGAATGCATGAAAATGTTTTATATTTTATCAGAAACCAGAGTTGTACTTTTGAGCACTGTGAAATAGTATAGCAACAAAAGGTGTAATTCTGTGGCTCCCAGCCTATCTAATTTAAGTTTATTATTGTCCAGATTATCATCCGATGAAAAAATAAGAAAACATTTCTTGGCCTGCTTTTCTCAAAAACCTTGGTGATTGATTTCTCTATTTGTTATGGAAAAATTCTCTTTTTACATTAAGTATGCTAACAAATTTCTCAGTGACTCAGTCATTATTTCCAATTTTGCTTATTTCTCTCTCATTGAAAGTTTAGACTAAAAATACATGAATGAAAAAATACGTCATTCAGAAAGCATAACCTTGTATGTCAAGTTTCTTTAAAGTACACAGAAATATATAAATTTACTACATATTGGAAGATATCCAACACGATCAGATAATTTACCCTTTCAGGATATGTTTTTTTAACCAGTTTAGAGTATACAAAGTATTATTTATTTCTAATTATTTTAATGGGACCTGTTGATAGATTGTATAATAAAATGATCCTCTGATTGATCCACATCGATTCTGCTCTCAAATCAATAAGAGGTTATTGCACAGAGCAGTGGTTCGCAACCTTCCTAATGCTGTGGCCCTTTAATACAGTTCCTGTGGGTTGTGACCTACAGGTTGAGAACCGCCAGCATAGAGGCTCATGAAAAGCCTTGTTGTTGTCTGGAACTTGTAATATATTTTGCTACAGAAGTAAAATTCATTTTGTTTATGTAAAATATTTATATCCCACCCACTCCAGAAAAAGATTTGAAGAAGCTCATGTCATTAAGTATAATGTAAAATAAAACAACTTTAAAATTGGAAGGAGCAGAGGAATAGATGTCTCTGGGGACCTACAATTACTTTTTTATAAGGAGGCAGATCAGTACGAAGAGAAGAGAAGTGAATATCACAAAGATCCTTGTCCTCATCTTCATGCTGGGAAATAAACAGCTCTGTGAACTGGGTCAAGCTTCTGACTGTTGGTATCCACATCTATTAAATGGGTGAAACTGTAACCAGCCTGGCCGGGGAATGTGTCCCATGACAAATCCTTCACAGATGAGTCTTCCCGAGATCTCCTTTGCTTTTTCCTCTGGGAGCTCTGGCTGGGTGGAAACCAGGGCAATTCTCATTCTGCCTGCAGAGCAGCACTTTCTATACCGTTCTTGCTGAACTAGCCAGACCAGACTAGCCAGAGGCTCAGTCTCTGAGCCTCTGCTATACTAGTGCCCAGCTCCTCTGCAGCCCTGACCTCCTTG
>NW_003852404.1:33279386-33280304 GCF_000181295.1 Otolemur garnettii
CCGTAATATAATGTTTTTAACTCTAAAGCTGTTACATCCCTAGTGATGCTGATTTCTTCTTAATATTGCACTCTTCTCTTTTTCAGGGGACGGAACCTCAGTAAGTTGAGGGATGATCAAATCTAGCCAAACCTTCACCCAGAATGGCTGATTTCTTTGTCATCTCCACCTCCTGCTCCAGCGGAACCTGTCTTTACTCACAGTAGGTTTTTCTGTGAGATTTCAGGCACTCTGTCCCGTCTAAAACAACTTCGGGAACTTTCCATGTCTCAGACAAGATAGCACTTTAATTGAAACACAAATTAAAATTCTCTTTCACAAGTCCCAGGACCCCACCCAAATGCAGGAATGCAACTAAATGTCCATTTCAAAGTCTGCTAATGAGGCCGATCTTCCAGAACACAGGGCAGATCAGGAGGGGCAGTGCCCTCTGACCTCACATTCCCACCTAGCACTCATGGGGAATGTGGACCCAAACCTTTTGTTGAGCTCAAGTGTAGATAAGTTGTGAAGCTTAAATGAGATAGTATTGAGAGAGGATACTGGAGAGGAGCCAGGTCTGGGAGAACAGGTCTTCTCAGGGAGACCAGGAGGATGCACCTGCAGGGCCCTCTCCATGATGACTCAGCTCTTGGGAATTTATAGGCTTAACTTCCTGGAACTTGGAAATTTCCAAGTTCTGTGAAATCCTGTAGTTCTGTAGGGGCTGGACTAGCATCTCCTGCTTGATTCAAACTGGCCAATGGGAAGGATACCTGTGAGGTGGAACTTTTTGACTGTCAATAAAAGAGAAAGACCAAGCCAGTCGGGGAGCGCAGCCATTTGGAAATCTTCTATGCCATAAGCTCCCGGCCGATGAATAAAGCCCTTCCTCTTATAACTATGGTGTTTGGGTGCTCTTTCTCTCCGTTGGGCCTC
>NW_003852404.1:33280408-33306272 GCF_000181295.1 Otolemur garnettii
TTTAATTTTCACTGGTCTCAGAGAACATCTGTGGAGTTTTCTGCTCATTGAGATTTAGATGACATTGCTTCAGACGCTAACAATTCCATGACTCTTCTTCACAAGGGCTGTGCATTTCTCTGTGTTCTGTGCTCATGGTGCCCTCTGTGGCCTCTGAAATTGGACATGCTGCCTCTGTTTACAAAAATCAGTTAGGTTTTTAAAAAAATAAATTTCCATGATAAATCCATTCCATTCAGGGAATTTCAGGGGATTCACAGGAAGGGATCAAGTTGTCTTTTTCTCCCCCTTTGAGCTCTTTATCCCCCTTTTTACCTCTTCCAAAGAACCAGCCGGATTCTTTCCTTTCTGCCTCATGCTAATCTACTGCATATGTTTGTTGCTTGAGCTTCTACCTCATTCCTGTGACTTATTCTGAAAGTGCAATCTCGGTGGAATCATTTGTACGTGTGAACTCTTTGTCAATGAAGTATTTATAATTTAGGAGCTTTGAGCATATGCAAAAGGCTCTTACACTAATCAGAATTTCATGGGGTTGTTCTCCAGCAGTTACATGTGGAGTGGGTTAATTATGAACCAGTGCCTAAAAAAGTTTAGCACACCGAGAAGATATCAGAAATATCTCAAATGAATATTAATGTTTTGAAATGTCTATGTAATTGAAATCAATTTAAATGTAAAAATAATTTGAAGAATGCTAATGCAATGGCAGAGTCCCACAGATAAATATGTCAAAACACATTAGAATTTCTCTGAGGCTGTGGCAGAAACCTGCATTGGCGTCAGGCTGCAGGAAGCATTCACTTGACTCCATTTTTTCTCCTTTCAGCCTACTTTTTGTTTTCTTTTTTTTATTTGCTTGTTTAGCTACAAAATTTTTGTGTAGGGGCAAAGAGAATTTTTCTTTCCTCCTTCCCCGAAGGTTTAAGTCTGTTGAAATGAACTGGCAGTAGATGGATTCACAGGAGAAAAGGCAGGCACATTTAGTAATGTGCATAAGCACGGGAGTCACAGAAAATACGTGACCAAAGTAGGGCCAGATGGCTGAGACTTAAATACCTTCTTCATAAGGAGAGGAAAATGGGGAGAGGGAAGTGTAGGAAACTGTGAGGGGTGGTAGTAAAAGATTTTCAGGGGAACTGAATAGGCACAAAGGGCAGACAATAGTTCCTAAGTGATTCTCTTAGGAAACTGAATAGGACCAGAAAGTTACAGGAAGGCTAGGGGCTGAACTGTACTGGGAACAAAGGCTGTCCTTTTCTTCCAGATAATTTCTTAGAGCTGCCCTCAGAAGAGAAGACGAAGGCTGTGACTTTGAGTATAGTGATGACTTCTGCTGTCTGAGTGCAGTGATGAATTCTGCTTTCATCTTTTCTGGTTATTTAATGAGATTCCTAGATGGAGTGGGTGGGTGCGGGGATGGGGGCTTAAGACAATTGCATTTCTTGTGGAAAGTTTCCTCAGTCAGATAAAGAAATTCTAGAGAGGGTAATGAACTTGAATGGGAGAAACCATAGACAGTTAGAAAGCCCTTGGATCTGAGGCAGCTTCTGATGTCTTCTAATTTCTTTTAACTCAAGGTGCTCAGCCTGTCAAAACACCATATTTTAAGGAATCATTTTCTGAGCCCCAACATTTGCTTTGGCCGTGTTGATTTTTTTTTGAAATTATGCCTCTATTTTTATTTTACTTTGGTTTAATGTAAACTGACATACCTAAATGCCTGGTTTGGGGTTTGGAAGTCATAATCTTCCTTTTAAAGCTATTGATAATTAAAAAAAAATACATTGGTATTTTTAGGTATCTAAACTTAAAAAAAGTTGCCACCATGTTCCCATTTTTAGGTATCTAAACGGATCAAACTCATAGAAGCAGAGAGAATGGTAGCGGAAAAGGGCCGGGGAGAAGAGGAAAGGGGAGCTGTCGTTCAAAGGTTATGAAGTATCAGTTGTGCAAAATGAGTGAGTCCCACGACCTGCCACACAGCATAGCACCTCTAAGATAACAACAGTGTATTACGTGCTTAAAAAACTTGTGAAGAGGGTAGAGAGGAGACACTACAAAGATTCTAAGATAATGAAAATTAAGAAGCATAACATCATTCTGATTACTGTATTTTCTCAAAATAATTGTCACAACATTCCAAGCACTTTTGCGTTCCTATAAACGGTTTCTGAAACCAGTCTTCCCATTCATTTTCTTCAAGTGCTATGAGCTCACTTTTGTAGGCTCAAACAGCTTCTTTAGGGCTGGAGAACCTTCTTCTGCACATGCTATTTTTTACTGTAGGGAGCCAGAAGTTTAAATTCTGTGGGTTCCAGGAACCGAATGGTGATGTGGGCTGTGTGGGCAGACACATCGTCATGGTGCAAGATGGTTCTCCCCAGCCCTGTCCTTGGCTGCCCTTCTGGAAGCTTCCTGGAAACTTTCAGTGGTCATACTGTTGTGTATGATCACTGGGCAGTTACAGCTCTTTACTCCTCTGGAGGAAGAGTTGAAACATGACTGCTTTGGGGGAAGAAAGTTACCACTTTTTTCCATTTTGTTTCTGACACCTGGAGACCACTTCACTTTTATCAGTGGATTTTCCTCAGGAAAAATTCATGCCATTGACTGGATCAAACTGGTAAATCCAGGCTTCATTACCAATAACCACATCAGAAACACGTCTAGACTAACCTCTGTCAAATCTGCCAGCTTTCCTTCACACCATTCAACAGGGATGTACTTATGCTCACCTGTCAAAGTCTGAGGGTGCTGGATGCCCACTCCTCTCCTCCTCTTTCAGAGAAGTCTGGCCTCTTCCAAATTCTCAAAAACACCAAAAAATTATCGGGTGGGGAGGAGCAAGGTCCCCAGAAGCCTGTTGCAAATACTCTAGGCTTTGAGACTTGTTTAACCCATTTTAAAATCATAGAAAATAATTGGTTGAAAGTGCTCTCTTCCCAGTTTCTTTCTTTCTTTTTTTTTTTTTCTCTTCCCAGTTTCATAGCTGACACCAACTCAGGGCTGTAGGGATGGAAACAAATGAAGTCCTCCCAGCAACACCAATAAACCCAGCAAGTTGAAACACACAGGTGAATCTGAAAGGATGCCACTGTCAACTGTATTTCTTGGAAGTGAAATAATGGACCATAACACAGTCTGTCTCAAGACATTCATAGTGACCTTTGTATATAATATTAAGTGTTCTTACCACAAAATAAAAAACAAAAGAAACATAACAGGCTTAAGAAAAATATTCTCTGGAACTGATGAATGTGGTTACTACCTGATTGTGGTGACGGTTTCATAGATGTAACCAAAGGAAAATGTGCAGGTTTTTTGGTATCAGTTATACTTCAATAAAGCTGTTTAAAATATCTATGATTAAAAAAATAGGTTGGTACCTTTTATCAAGCTGTTACAAATGTCATGTGGAAAGGGCAAAGGACACACAATTGCTCCCATGTTACAGGTGGAGAACTAAGACTCAGAGACAGTAAGTAAATTGATTCAGCCACTGTGTTGTCCTTTACAGAGGAATTTATTGTGCTTAACCATTTTCAAAATGATACATCAGCTCATGTGAGATAGATGCCTACGTGCGTTCTCTCCATGCAATGAGTGACCAAGTTCCGTCTATTCCTTCCCAGGTAATTTTCCATCTAAATCTCTTCATTCCTCAAGACTAAGAGTATATCCAGCTTTTTCTAAGTTCACACCAGAAAGGATCAACCTGGGGTGGAACCTGCAATCATACTTAATTGTGTCAGTCATATACCCCTTGCTCCTGCTTCCATCACATAATATTTTCTGTATCTGATTCATCGACACATCTTGGTGACAAATCTGGGAGATTAGTAATCTTTGTGTACTTACAAAGGCATACCACAAAGTTTCCCTTATTGTAGTTACTCAAAAAATGCCTGTCAGAATAAATGAATATTTCTCCTTTCTTTCCATCACCTGTTACAATTGATACTGTCCTTTCTGCCTAAACTTTAGCTACTTGTCAATGTTATTTATCCCTCCGTTCCAGTCAAAGCAATGATAATCACAAGTACTTTGTAGTTTAAAATCAACAAATAAAAACAAAAACAAAGTAAAAGTAACTTCCAACGGCTTTGGGTATATTAATTTCTTCTCTTAAGATTCTCAGAGAAAATCTCAGTAGCTGAGTTTTCCCCAGCTGCTCTGACCTAATTTCTCTATCCCTCACTCACTTTCCTGTGTTTAGAGCTGGCATCTCTATTTCTGTTCTTTGATTTTTCATGGGCAGTTAGAGGGCAAGTTAAAAATGCTATCTGCCTTCCCAGCCGATGATGCAAACTGAACAAGATGACTGTAAAATGCTGTATTATTACTTAATGTGTTTAAAAATATTTCCCAAAGTGCCTGGCATAGAACTGGACATGTGGTGGGCCCCCTCCCCCAATAAACTTGTTGAACTGAAATGATTCACATAACTTATTTCCTGATGAGTCTGGCTGTCAAGATGACATTCTACCCTGTAGATACCTTCTTTTATATGATAATCCATTTCGTAACATTACAAAGCAGTTTTCACGCCATGTTCAGGATATTTAACACAGCAGTTTATCGACATTGGTTTTATTTTCTGATCAAATTGGGACCCTTTGGACTATAAATTGGGTTATAAATGTTATACCTATTCCAAAATGACACTATTCTCATGTCCTAAATCATTAAAATGTATTAGCTATTCTTTCTTCTGAAAGATCATGACTATACATAATCTGAGGAATTTACTTTGTAATTTCTAACAAAACTCAAGAAAACTAATTGACTTTTTAATGTTTTAATACGGCCTTAGTTTGAAAGAGTTTACAATCAGACTTTCTTATGGAAATAAAGCATTGCACTGTTTTTATTCATGTAGAATGTTTCTACAGTCAGAGGCAGCACATTGATTTTTTGCAGTGTTTTCTGGCCCAATTTTCCTTATGAGTTTATATAGTCAATGCCTTCTACTGTGTAGTAGGTTCTCATTAAATGTTTGCAGAACACGTGCAAGATCATATAGATGAAATCTTGCCAGGGTCCTGTCCTGTGGGCAGAGTCCTTTAAGAACTGTGGAGCTGGCAGTGATAAGCTGAAGAAAAGTAAAGTTAGAAGAGGGAGTGGTAAAATGAAAGGACATGCAGAAAAGAGTTTTCAAAGGTGGGAAACACAGCCGTCCATCTCCAATGTATGGGGTCCAGTGGATGGCCCTGAGTGTTTGTTTGTTCCACTCAGCTTTTATTGAAGGCTATTCTCATTTAGCTCAGAGGACAAGCTGAGGAAGGGAACAAAAGCATCGACAGTTTCTCTGAGGAAGCCTGTCAGCTCTTATTCCATCTATAATCATTAACTTTAAGGGTCTGAGCAGCCTTGAGAAATCCAAAACCTGAGCCTTCTGTGGGGGCAACCTCCTGTCTGTGGTCACCAGGCACACAGGTCAGATTCCTTGGGGGAGGGGGTTAATCCTCACTAGTTCACTGTAGAGCAGACGCCCAGACAGTGTCAGTTTTCTGAAGAATTGTTGGGAATGAGGAATTTTTATTATCTCCAACCCAGAAGCATCTTCCTTTTTTATAAGGGTACATAAGCCCTCCTGCTCCTATTTCAGGGCTTAATGTGGTGTGTCCCTTGATCTCTGCCCTGGCCAAATACAACCCCCCACAATGGGTATTTGCTTTGACTATTGACTGGGCAGAGGATGGCCTGGTTAATGTTTCTTGCCAGGCTTTGCCATAGCCTCCTCTATGGCCATTGTTTCTTCAGAGTGTTTACAGACCCGGCAGGGGTGTTTGCAAGCTGTACCCCTAACAGGCTAGGCTTCTAGGAAAAGCAAGAACTGCTCAGATAAGAAATAAAAAAAATAGTGGCTGGCTTAAAAGTAAACTAGCTAAACTGTTTTTATTACACCTTGTTCACCTTATTTCTCTGTTTTTCCCTTTTTCTGGGGGTGTTTTCCCTTGGCAAGAATGGGTTCTTGGTCCTCATTCTGTCTGCAAAATCTTTCATGTGCATACTCATTTTCTGTTTATTCTGCTTGGTTCTATGATTTATGAGTTTAAAATGAATCTGCAGAAAAAGAATATTCTAACATTCTTCAAAGTGAGGTTCATCGAACACTGGTTTTATAAGAAATTGATAGGTGGCACTAAAATAATTTGAAAAGTTCCATGGAAAATGAGAAATATTAAGAGGACTTCTCATGGCTTTAATTCATGTGTGGTGATCAATGTTATTATTCTCTAACATAATTTGTAGTATTATCCAAATTTACTTAATCCCAGCATTATTAGGGTTCTTAGTTTAAAGGACAAAAACACAACTTAAAAGAGCTTGACTTAAAAATGGTTATGTGACTAAAATATCCATAGGTAGATTGGCTTCAGGCATGCATGGCCACATAGAGGTACTCAAACAGGTCATCAGGGCAAAATTTCATTAGATTGGAGGAACAAGTTCAAGAGATTGATCATACAACAGAGTGGCTATAATTAATACCAAGTGTTAGGCATTTGAAGATCACTCTGAGGCAATATTAAGTGTTCTCACTACAAAAACAGTAAAGTTTGTGAGGTAATGCTTATGATAATTAGTTCAATTTAGCTATTCTACAATGCACATATATTTCGAAAAATCTCCTATGTCATAATATATATGATTTTTATTTTTCAATTAAAAAAGTAAAAATGGGTCATCAGGGATCAGTTTTATCATCTGCTTTCATCTGAGGTGAGTTTATTATCAAATGGGATCTCCCAGTGAGGAGATTACTACTGTAGATTTAGTCTTATATGGTATCAAGTTAGCAACCACAGATCAAGGACAAAAACTCTTCACTGGTAGTACAAAAACATTCCACTTGTATACAAACACCTCCAAAAAAGAATCTTTTTTGTTTTGATTCCAAATATATTTGCAGCTGTTAAAACAATCCCTGTTTGTAGTTAGTGTTTAATACATCAAGGTTCATTTACTTTACTGAGCCACATTCCTGAACCAACTGCTATAAATAGGAGGATGGAATGCTTCATACACCTAAATTGGACTATGAGGTCTGACAGTTAAGTGTGTGAACATGCCACTATGTGCTTATGTTGGCGGCACTATACAAACAACTCAGTAAGGTTTCATAACCTTGGTATATCAGTGTCTCACAGCTATGTTCGTGTCAACATGTGGTGGTGTCTTGCTAGGTGATGTTCATTATTGTTGTTGCATGTTTTTTTCTGTTGTAAGAATATCAGAGCTTGAATTAGAGCAATGAACAGACATAAACTTTCTCATTAAACTTGGCAAGAGTGGAAGTGAAATAAGAGACATGTTAGTCCCTTTCTACCATGAAGAAAATGGCAATGTACAAACATTTTTCTGAGAGAAGAGAAAGCGTCACTGAGGAAGAGGATTCAGGGCAGCTAGGAATAAGCACAGCTGACAAAAACATCTCAAGAATTCATTGAATTGTGTATCAAAATTGTCAGCTAACTGTGAAAAGCATAGTAGACCAAATCAACATTGAAAGAGAAACAGGAAAATCTTAACTAAAATTCTTGGCATGAGAAAGGTGTGGCTCTTGCATAATGACAATGTACCAGCTCATATGGCACTGTTTATGAGGGAGTTTTCAGCCAGTAAATAAATAACTGTATTGGAACACCATCCCTAGTCACCTGATCTGGCCCCAAATGACTTTTTTCCATACCAGAAAATAAAGAAAATATTGAAAGGCATTCTGTTGACATTCAGGACATTAAGGGTAATGCAATAAGAACTCTAATGGCCATTCCAGACAAATATATCCAAATTGCTTTGAAGGGTACCGTGCTTGTGTTGGTGCATAGCTAACCAAGGGGAGTACTTCAAGATGACTGTAGTGATTTTCAGCAATGGGGTATGTAGCACTTTCTTCTAGGTTAAGTTCATGAACTTAATTGTCAGAACTTGTATTTCTAGTTCTGGAGCTGAGAAAAAAGGGGTTTGACCCACCTGAACCATAGGAACTGAGAACGGAGGAGAGAAAGGAAAAGAAAGGAAAGAAAGAAAAGAAAGGAAGGAAGGAAGGATGGAAGAAAGGAAAAAAGAAAATATAAAGAAAGATGGGAAGAAAAAGAAAGAACTCAATGTTAATATGTTAATGGAAAGGTTTCTTTTCTTATTTTACCAATGGAATTCTACTAATCAATATCATGCACAGATAATATGTCATAGTGTCAGACCCTAGAATCTGATTTGACCCTATATATAAGTTAATAAACTATCTTATTGTTTCATGCATGATGGCAGAAGACGTGAGACTCCTTTGTCAGAGGCAAAGAACTTTATACTCATGACATAGCAAGCAGCATGACTTTCGGTGTGTTTTCATAAATTGCCCTTGCCCTGTCTCCCATGTGACGGTGCAGGGGGGCAGATGGATGCTCCACAGCCAGGGAGCTCTCATTACACCTGAAGAATAATAACATGGAGAAATTCAAAACTTTTGTAGCAAGCAGTAAGCAAATCTGCCCTTTTGTAGGGAGAGAGTTATCTCTTTTTCTCTAGGCTGCTTAACAGAAGACAACCCTGAGAAAAGGCCCTGTGTAAAGAGCAGTGGTGGCTTTCAGTTCTGGTACTCCCCACAGGATGGGGAGGCTCCCAACATGGGACTGTCTCCCAACACCTAGCTTGAAAATATTATTTTTATACCATTGCATCCAGGGAACAGGATGAACAGAAAATTTTAGAGTTAGCAGGGTTTTGTAGCATTTCTCAAGCCATGTCACACAAAAAATTACCAGGGGCGTATTTTCAAGTTCAGAAAAAGTATGCAAATGGTCTGGGGACATTGAGGTTTACAGAAAAAAGATATCTTTACCATTTATGATTTCAGAACATGACTTCTTTGGTGTGAAAAAGAGGACAAATGAGATTATTTGGGCTTTCAGGGAGAACACTTAGCTGTGCTTGCTTTTAATACATTTGATTTCCAATTATTAAGAAATTGCTCAACATGCTTTGCAAAGAGTCTTTATGAAAATGAAGAGCCCAAAAGGTCTGCAGTGGGCTGTGTTCTAAATGTGGCCACTGTGGTTGCTTGGCAGTTTATCAAAAGCCACATTAATCCTCATAAATAGTGCTTGATTGTCAAAAGACGGGGCCGCCTTGTTTTTAGCCTTGCAGATTGAGCCACGCTTATTATTTTTCTTGACTTCTGGTACATAGGCTGCATGATTACCAAGTGATCTTGTGTAAACAAGAGGCTGTTTTGTACCGATAAATGGATTCCCACTGTTGCCCAAGCCCCTAGGAGTCTGCATTAAAAACAAGTTGAGATGCAGAACAGAACACAGCATTTATTTTAACAGCAGGCACTTATCATTGGTGACATTACCTGATAATCTAAAGCATTATGACTTTTGAGCAAAATTTGGTTCGAAAAGACATACAAGGAGATAAACCAGGGCTACTAATAGAAATTGCAAGAAATGCTTTGAATGGAATAATCTTACCTACATTCATCACCCAGCTAGCTCTCTCCTCCCACTGAAACAAGACAAGGTAAACCCACAGCTCCCATTAATGCGAATAGCAGCTTCAGAAGCAAATCTCTTGTTCGTCCACAGGAGAGGACAGCTGCCCCCTCTTGTTTCAATATGCTGCAAACCTGTGACAGTCTGAGTTAATTGGTGGGAACTTAGAATACAAGCAATTTACAGTCAATTTTTTAAATGGTGGCCAGTGCGATTGTCGACGATAGCAACCACTGGCTACAAAGCAATGACTTTTCTTCTTGGAGTGCTGCTTTGCACCAGTTGGGACTGAGCCTCCACTTCCTGACCCTCGCTTATCTGTTTGTACCCATTTCTGTTTCTGTCACCAGCCCATCAGGATGCACCTAGGTAAGCCAAGAAGGCAGGCCATAGACAAGGCATACTGTCTGGCATGGAGTCGCTGTGTCATAGCAAAACGCACCTGAGACATCAGAAGTAAATGTAACCATTTATCTGCTCCATGAAGTTGGGCAGGTAGCTTAAAAGTTCTGCACCCCAATTTCATCATCTGGATTCTTAGTTTTCCTAATATTTCACTCATAGCATTTTTCTCTTTGGTTAAATGAGATAATGTGGTTACAACAATAAGGAGTAAAACATGTAGGCGCTTCTACTCAATCTTATTGACCAATGATCGCTAGAAAGAAGCTGAGCCTCCAGGAACCTGATGTCTGCTAGGCCCAAATTGCCCAAATAAAATCATTCTGCATAATGATGGAAAGAGGGAGGGACTTGCCATTCTCATTGAAGAATCTGGAAGGTGGAAGGAGTGGAAACAGACACTGAGGCCTGACTGATGGAGGAATGATTAGAGATAGAGCCCCGTTCACAGGGACTTTGGAGAAAGGAAATGGCCAACAAAGAGTATTGTGGGATGTACAGGTGTGGATCTGATATACGGCCCTTCATCTATTCTTGTTACGTAGTCAGTAAAATCTCCACCATTCACCGGGGCTTTATATAGGGACCTGGCTAGAGGACACAAAGTCTTGGTGCTGGGCAAAGCATGAAAAAAATACAAGATTCTGATGGCCACAAGATGTTATAATAGAAAATTTTGGCTGAGACACCTAGGGAAAAAAAAGATAAGAAATTGCTAGTGAGAGGCGAGACCCAAACTCAGGCTTTCAAAGCGCATGATAACAGGCAGGAAGGCTCTGAACTTGCAGGAAGAAAATGGAAGGAAGAAGCCAACAAAGGATGTGATGTTGATTCTTTCAGTGGGGAGGACATTTCAGGAGGAAGTTGTGCTTTGAGCCTGCTCTATCCCATCCCTTCCAGGGGCACTAGTGTAGTGGGTGTCCCCCACTTTGAAGTCTGGTGTGGAGGTAGCTCCACAGAACCAGGTAGAGGGGCTGACATGCCTTCCTCACAGGAGACATACACTTTGTGCTGGGACTGAGAAGTCAGTGTGGCCTGTTGCCAAGGAAAGAGTGAGCATGTGCTCAAAGATCGCTGTATTTGAGAAGTTACAACAGCCCCTTTGACACAGAGCAAGGGATGTGTGAGTACTTCCCTTCACGCAGGCCTGGAGATAGAAAGACTTGGCCTGGAACTATTTCCAAAATTGTCCAAGGAAGTTTCTGATCTTATTTCCTTTACTTCTTCCCCCTCTTTAATATTTGAATTAAAGGGGAGGTCCAAGGAAACCCTCCCGGGGGAAGGTGCTCATTTTCCCATGGTGAGAATCTGAGTTGAGTGTATTTGCAAAGAAAGAGAGTCTTAGAGAATAGCCACCACTTCAAGAGGAGCATCGCCACAGTCACTGGGGCTTTGGTTAAACAGGATGGAGGTTCCAAGAGGAGCCACAGGAGAGCCTGGGAAACGGAGCTGACCTTCTCCTTCTGCTGTGCCCGAGTGTACAAAGCCAGCTCAGGATGGTGATAGGCAGAAGCCAACGAAGGACTTTCTGATCTTATTTCCTTTACTTCTTCCCCCTCTTCATTTCTCTCCCTTGGCTAGTAGGGTGCACACCAACAGTTTGCAAGTGGGCGCAGAAATGTGTGGAGGGAGAGAGCAGAGGCTGACGACACCCACTTCCCAGAGGGCACCCAGCCCATCAGTGTACCAGGCCCTCAAGAGAGAACACTGCAGAGCTCTGAGGTTGAACCGGGATTCAGGGCTCGGCCTCGGAATCTTTAATATTTGTATTGACACTGTGTTTTATGACTTAAAGTCCAACTGTCAAATTCTGTATGATCTTAGAATGAGCAGTGAAAGCAGTGAAAATTTTAAGCAGGCAGAGAGAAGAAAACCCCAGCTTTATATCTGCTTCTTCTATCCTGCTAAGGAGAAGATACAAAGAAAGGACAAGTAACACAATCTGTGCTCTGTGAAATGACCACTTGGCGGTTCCAACTTGAGAAGGAAATGAGACAATAATTTTTCATGACGCATTTTGACTGTCAAACCTATTTTTTTTTTGCAAGGACATCTTCTTGAACTTCCTGGGTGACCAACCACCAGGTAGGGATGACCACTGCCTCCTCTTGGCAGGATGGGAAACTGTACAGAAACCCGGGCCACACAGTGGAGGACGAGCCTCCATGATCCCCTCTGCGGCCATCACCCATGGGGTCCTGAAATGGATGTTTGACAGCTAGACCTCAGCAGATTATCCAAAAGCAATATCCCACTTTGGCAAAGATATCCTGCTATTTTATTATCACCATGTTGTACAGGGAGCAAAACTTATGAAAAAACACTTTTAAGAATAAAATCGAACTACTCTTCCAAATTAAAAAAGAATAGGAACTAGCTGTTAGGATGTCAAAAAATATGAAAAAATGAGGAACAGATTTTCAAGCCTGAACATTGTGCCAACTCCATGTCATTTGCTAAATAAAAATACATGTTGTTTCACAGAGGTGTTATCAGGTGACATGAATTATAATGTTTGTAGAAAAGTAAGAACCAAAACCAAATAATCCTAAACTCTTAAAAAATGAGGTCTGATATAATATTAAACACGTTTAGAATTAAATGTAAATTCAGAAGTAAATTTACTCGGGACAATGGTAAATTAATACAAAAATACTAATATTTTTAAGTGTACCTTAAATATAAAAAATAGGTGGCAATCATAGTGTAACAAGATTTTGCATAATGTTCATATGTTCTCTGATACTTATCTTGGGAATTTAATGTCTGACCCCAGAGTTATTAATTTGTTTCAATTTTTTTTCAACTCCTGAATTTTAAGGTGTTTATTTTATTTTTAAAATGTAATTTTCTTTTGGAAAAATTGTGGCTTTCTTTCAGATTTTCCCATTGGATCCATCTATGATTTGTGTGTGTGAAGAGAGAATATGAGAATTTAAGGTGGGGATAATCATTATTTAAAATTCATTTTGTATAAAACTTCTCGTGAAATATGAGTGTTCAGAAATAATTCTCTTGTTATTTCTATATATTGCATTCTTTTTTCTAGCTAGATTTTAAACTCCATTTTTAATTTCCCCTGTTATTTAATGTGATGCAACAAATATAGTAAAAACTCAAGAAATGTTTGTGTGAGGTTTGGAGAAACTAGAAAAACACTCTTCACTAACGCCATCATCTGCCTATTAGAGTCTTTCTTGTGAGATCCTCAGAGACAGGTGATTGAATTAATTTGAATCAGAGTAAAGTAGGCTAGAAATGGCCTAATATCTGAGACAATCTTATAAGGAGTAGACAGTATAAATGTCCTTAGAAAGCAGTTGTTACGACTGCCATTTTTTTTTTCAATTAGGTGCTTTTCTTTCTGAAGAATTGAAAGATTTTGAAAATTCTCTTTTAAAAAGTACCATAAGAAAACACAATTTCCAACAAAATTGTATTCTTTGAGGTGTATGATATTCCTTTACCAAATATGTATACAGTCCTGTGTGTTGGATTTGAATTTATCATATGAGATCTGGCATGGTAGGTTTATGGACAACACAATCCTGCAGATCTAGTCAACTTCTAAAACATAGTTGGCTTAACGGTCTCTAGTTTCTCAGTCAGGAAAGGAGCCATAATAACATTTCATGATGTGTGGAGGAAGTAGCTCAGTTGAGCTTACTGGTGGAGCTCTCTGGCTGCCTCAGAGGAAAGGCTCTGTAACCACTGTGGTGGCTGTTTTTCTCTGAGCTTGTGAATTGAGAGGTTGACCTAACAACAGTCTGAATAGCAAAGCATGTTTTTTCTTAGTGCCCATTTTCCTGCAAAAGCATATTTTTGATTGGACTGCAGTCGAAAGCATAATTAAATGTTACACAGACTCTCGGAACTTTAAACCATTCTCTTTTTCCTTTTTAATTTGACAACACAAACAAGTCTAATGTTTCATTTTGCTGGCTCCAGATGTCCATTGTGAATGTAAATGATGAGCCAGAAGAGCTGATGCTTCCACAGAACCGACATTCAGAGTAAAACTGAATCGCTGCACATCCTGCAGGTGCCTCTGCCGAGGGAATCTTTTCACTCTGAGGACATTTAACAGATAGAATATACAGCTGGTCAAAGAAAGCCTTTAGGCTATTTCAAAATTTCTATACAAAATAAAATGCTTCATAAAGTCTGCTTGAAAGTGGAATTTTATAAAATATGGTTATATGCGCTCTTTCATTTTTATTCCAATAATTCCAGGCTTTTTTCAAAGCTGAAAGTACTATTTTTAAGATTTGATAAACTCCAATATTTGGATTTCTGATGGAGAGAACTTTCCACTTGGCACTTAATTTGGACGTTGTATTCAAGTTAACAAAATAGAAATACAATGATTCTTTTACTTTATCATAATTACTTCATGCAACTTGATTATTTTGAAATTTTCAAGGTCTCTTATTAGTCACACATATGTACCAAATCCTTTCCAAGAAATCTAATGAGGACCTTCTATGAAGATGGCCTTGAAGGCTGAGTGGGGAGGGAGCTGTTTGAGCCCTTAGCATTTGCACTATAGCTCACCACCTAATTTTGTCAACCAAGTTTTGAGATTTGGGAAAATCTGTGACTGAGTCTAAATCGTCTGCCGAAGTATTGTGACTTGAGCCTTTGGAACGAGAAAAAGTAACTTGAGAGTTTTCCTCCCGACCTGTCCTCAGAACCCCAGTATGATTATCCTGCCTGTGTCTGCCCACTTTTTCCTGGGATGACCCAACTGCATTCTTCCTTCTTCAAAGATCTCTGCATTCTGAAATGGTTTTCCTCCTTTCCAACTCTCCGTTAAAGCACTGATTCTCTCAGCACAGCTGACCAGAGCAAGAAGAAAACAAACAGATGCTGTTAATTCGTGCTAAGAAGAGAAAGTCGGCTAGCCTCCATGGGGGTTCACTTCATAGAAGAGGATGCTTGTGAAGCTAAATTTATCTCTAACTCCTAGAAAAGAATTCTACCTGTGCAGAGGAGATGTGGACTTTTGTATTTTTCATCAGGATTTGAATCATAATAGACCAGACACAAGATATGCAAAGTCACGTTATGCTGACCGGAAAGAAATAGATTGAACTATGAATGATTAATACATCTAAGGGAAAAAGGTCTCAGTCAGAGATTGGTCACTCTGGGGAGTCAGTCTTGGAAAGGACACAGAGACACACTTTGGAAAGGTCTAGTCTAACTCAGTTCAGAGAGTAGAGTCTTCGATAATAGAGTGTGTAGTAAACTTCCTTCACCATAACATCTATTTTACATTCAACTTAAACATTTCATTTATCTAATTATTTCTCTGTTCTTTTTGAAAGTTTCCTAAGCTCTCTTTTGGTTATTTTTTAATTCCTAGGTAGTTCTGTCTACAGAAAAGGAATATGCTGGTCACATAGGCTTGAAGAATTCAGGCCCCATGATAGCTCTTTTTTAACTACTTTATTTTTTAATAGTCGATTAGGGTCAGAGAAACAGAACCACTAGGACTTTGTCTAATTCGCATCACATGCAATTGTGAGAGATGAATCAAGTGCCTCTGTAGGCTTGTGCTCTTTGCGTCTATTCTGGAGCTCAAAGTCTGCAGGACAGGTAGTCAAGAAAGGAAGACAACTGTGGAGTGGGGAGAGCAAGGGAAACCAGAATGGACTGGTGCAAGACGGAGTCCCTGAGGATGGACTAGAAGCGGGGTCTCATATTACTGCCAACGTTGGTGGCCATCAGAAAATAAAAAAACAAACAAAACAAAACATAAAAACAAACTGACGCCATTTGATATAGAGTTGAACAGATGCCAGGGCCAGAGAGACAGAGAACTTGAAGGGCAATTGAAGATAAAGGGAGCAGCTGTGGGGCTAGCCATTGCCCCATGTCAGTCTAGTGTCAGCTGAAGTGTCAATCAGCACAAGCTGGAACAGCACCGGGAGCCCCAGCTCCCACCTGAGTATAAAAGCAATATGGCCGCTGCTTCAGAACCACCTTCCATAACTCCTGCAAAAAGGTTCTTCTGGCCCCGTGCAGAAGACAATTACAGGAAATGTGTTCCAACTCAGCTAAATTGCCTTGGTTCAAATACTTCACACAGGATAATAACACAACAGAATAAGAACACAATATGTTATTATCCAATTCTGGTTTTCGATATCCTCTTCATAAACTTGTTAATAAGAATCTGGCTGTGAGAGATGGATCTACTCTTGATGTGCTGACAAAATAAGGGAGCTGGCTGAGGACCAAAGCCTGGTGAGACGTTTATCCTACAAAGCTAATGAGCAACAGCCTGCAAGACCTCTTATTAGGCAGCCTACTTCATGTCCTCAGGCAGTGCTCAGGCGATCTCTCATCGTGCTTCTAGCATTGGCTTGGGAATCCTCCCTTCTCATATGAATTTCAATTCCTTGAGTGCCACAAATTCCGACCTCAGAGGTTTCCATGGGCAGTGAGTTTACTTTGGTAACCAGAAGGTGAGAATAACAATTTTTTCTGTACCTACCTTTCTCTTTTGCTCTGATAATTATCAAGAGTTCTTCCATCATCCACCCTTACACTTTTTCTATCAAATTGCTCTAGTAACCCAGATATCCAAATATTCTATGTAGCTATAGATACTCTTTGCTGGATACGTTGTCTAAATGATTTTCCTAATTCTCACAGGACCCTCTCAGTCCCATTGGAGGACACTGGTTCCATAAGCCTTCAGAATTGGCATTATTATATTCAGATTTGGCCCAAATATGGTAGGTTAAACTTGGTTGTATTTACAGGCAGATATTATACCCCAGTGAGTGATTTCAAGTGGGGCCTGGGGTCCGGTTGAGGAGGCAAGAGAGTATTGATGAACCAATATCGCCACATTTTAAACAACCTCTTTTCCAGAAGTAGATTATTTACAGAAAATGTGAATGACCATCTATTGAGCTGGAAGTTCTCCCACCTTCCACAGCCTTCTTTCTCTAGTGGTTTGCAGTAAGCTACTATAGTTAACAAAATACTAGAAGGAAAACATTTATAAATCAGCTTACTTTCGAAACGATGACTTATATAGATGTAGAGGTTATTTTTTTCCCACATGTAATTCTTTTGGGCCATAATTATCCAAAAGTTCAGAAGCTACGTTATCTTGTCAAGTGTGCTGTATTTCAGCATTACCTGCTATCTCTGGTGTCCTGACACCAGGCTGTCAGTGACATCAGATGAAGGATGAATACCCCAGACAACGACTTGAAGTGCTGATGAAAGCCAGGTGTCAGGATGCACCCACGTGTCAATGGAGGGTCAGGAAGGAGAGAAAGGGCCGCAGGTCTTGCAGGTGTGTGAGCTGTCTGCCGAGAGAGAAGAGAGGGCCGACAGGTGGGAGCTCCATGCGAGGGTCCCAGACGACTTTATCCTTTGCTTTAGTCAGGAAAAGCTAAGGCTTCTTGTTTAACTCAGCAATTTCTCCATGGCATGTAGCCTGAGGCCTCCGGTAGAATTAAATGGGAGATTTCTGGGCAAAATGAAAGTGAGGAGCAGGACAGCTGCTAATAAGAAACTACTGGTACAAACTTCACACTTTCGGAGAGAGGGGTTAGAACAATGCAATGCAGATCAGTCAGTGACCATGGCCAATCAGGGAGGGGTTCTTCCATTACCCCCAGTTTTTATTGTATCGTTGGCTGTCTCTTTAAGAACCCCCCTTCCCTTCCCACCTAGCCTCAGGTTTCTGAGAGTTGGCAGCAAGACAGTCAAATCACAGAGAGTGGGATTTGGGGGAGAGGAAATAATTGAAAAGCTTACTTGCTTATTAGGCAATAAATTATGTCCTGGGATTGATGCCAGAGTGGTTTTGGAAGGGCCTATACATATTGACCTCTGAAAAAAGTGGATTTATTATTGAACAGTCGTTGTATGAAATCTTAACTAATGAGGGGCACGTCAAGGCGCCGCGGTGAGGCAGCTCCTGTGCACAGTTGCAGCAAGGTTGGATTCCGCTGACATCTGTCTGGCACAGTCACTGCTGCTTGGAACCTCCTGCTAATCAGAAGCTTGTCCAGGCCATTTCTCCCTACAGTACATCCTCCTCCACTGAATTGTAATGCAGATTGGGGGAAAAGCTGCCGAAATTTAAAAGGTGCTGTCAAGTGTAGTGGCAGTTGTCTACCCTGTGAGTGTTTCTAAAAGTGAATATGAATTTTTAAATCAAATGTTGTGCTGTAATCAGAGGGATAAGTGTTGAATCGAATGGCACATGTGTCTCTGTTCCAGGTCAGAAGGCACAGACCAAGAATATTTACCTCACTTTGTTAAAAAAAAAAAAAAAAAAAAGATTAAATTGTAACTATATCTATTGGATGAAATGTTTAATTAATGTCTATGACTGACTAGCTGAGTTAGAAAAACCCCAAGCGTGTCGCTACATAAAGGAAAATCCCGTTCCTTACAAATGAATTTGCCAATATTAATAAGTATCTGCAGACGGTTTAAAATGGATAATCTCATTTAATCTTTTTAACAACACTTTGACCTAGGTAATGTATTTCTTCATTTTTCAATAGTTGAAAAGTAGGGACCTCAACTAGGGGTGATTTGGAGCCCCAGGAGACATTGGGCAATGTCTGGAGACGTATCTGGATGTCACAGCTGGGGAAGGGAGTGCTCCTGGCACTTGGTTGGTAGAGTCTGAGATACCGCTGAGCATCCTGCAACCAGTGCACAGGCCCGCACAGAACTGAACACCTATGTCGTTGCCAACAATGTCAGTGCTTGCTGAAGCTTAGAGGCCTCGCAGGGAGGCAGCAGTACTGGGACGTGGTAGAAGCCAGAGTCCGACCCAGGATTCTGGGGCCCTCCAATGATGCGCTCACTGTAACATGCCCTATTTCTCTCCCCACATCATGTGGCTTTAGACCAGAACAAAACACTGGGAACAGAAAAGTTTTATTTGATTTTTAATGATTTCTTTAGCACCTAGTGCAGGATGAGTTAGAACTTGTTGTGAACTCTGCGGAGCCAGCACAATCTGTGGGGTTACCAAGAGGAGCTGATATAGAAATCCATGGAAGGCAGTTATTTAATAGCCCTGTTAAATGTTGCGTCATAAAAGGTAAGCCCCTCCAAGGCAGGGGGTTTGTTGTATTCAATCACAGGTCTAAAGCACAGAGAACAGGGCTGGCACATGGTATGTGCCTTGTTGGGGCTAACAGCAAAGAAAGAAATAAATAAAAGGAAGGCATGAAGAAAAAGTTTAATCTTAGAAAAGGAGTTTCCCTAAATCCTTAAACTTGGGACCTTTGGAAATTGTCTTAATTCTGCAAATGCACTGGACGTGCATTTTCACATACAGAACACAGAATAAGTAGCTTGCATCGTAATGGCTTGAAGGAATTCCATCAGCTTTCAGACGTTTCTGTTTTTGTAAGGAGACTCACAGCAAATTCAGTAGAATTCACTTTTATATTAATGAGGACTTGCACTGTGCCCAGCACTGGGCTGGATTTGTTGATAGCACCTATTTAGAAGCCTAAAGCATCTTTCAGCTCAGAGCTGTGTTGTTCTTGCATCCGTAGGTATTGCGATTGGCATGATTTGTTGCCAGTTGAAATGTCTTGCCAGTTAAAATTTTCACCAATCACTGGCCTCAGGAATTTTTATCAAGAGAAGTTCACTCCTTCAGATTCTTTAAAGAGCTCTCAGTTCAAAATGTGCATGCTTGTTATTTTCATCTTTCTGTGAGCCTTGTAAGGCGATTTGTTCATCATATTTGTTTAGGTAGGAAATGTGGCCAGGAATAGGGCCCACAGAGGTTTAAAAGGTGAAAGGAAAAAGGGGAAGGAAGGAGGTTAGAGGGGATGGCGGCCCTGGCGGGCAGGTAGTTAAGGGTGGAAGAAAGGAGTGGGGCTCCTGACCTATTCACATTGGGGGGAGGGATGAGCTTTATCATGTTTCTATGTGCAAAGCTACATAATTCATTCTAGTAATGGAATATATCTCGGCATTCATTCATTCAGAAAAATGGACCTTCACATGTGGCCTGTAGACTCCTGGGGATTCGCTAAAACACTTTCAGAAGGTTTCAAGATCAAACTATCTTTCTAACAGTGTTAGGATATTGTTTTTTTTCCCTCTCTCACTTTTACTCTAGGGTTGAGTAGAGCTTTTCAGAGGCTCCATGATGTGTGGTGATGTCATCAGTCAGCTAATGGAATGTGTGCTTATACGTTCTAGCATTTTAAAAGCTTTTTAGCTTCAATTTCAGATATATATATACCCTACGTAAATGAAAGGTCTTGGAGTCTTCAATAATTATTTTAAGAATGTGTAGTGACTCTGGGGACAAAAAACTTGAGAATTGTTCATTTTGGTTGGCTGCTTCTAAATGGAATGTCTCACTACTTGAGTCTCCTTGGCAGCTGTTGTTTTCACTTCTGCTAGCTTCCCTTTCCTTACTTCAGAACTCACAGGCTTAGATCCCCTAGGGAAAGGAAAGAAAAAATTTGTAAAAGTATTTTCTACCTTTGAAAGAATTTAAAATATAAAATTACATGAGAGGAAATGGGCTTTTTGTGGCCTTTTTCAACATGAATCTTTTGCATCTTTAATTAGCTTATGCTATAGAATAGTGTGAGAAAGGAGCTGAATAGGTCACATACTTTAATGTCCAGCTCACAGGAAGGTGACAGGAATCTCAGTCCTTCAACCAATCAGGGGCAGAATGACTTTCTTGTCTCTTACTAAGAGTTGTGAAAATTGGACACAGTTGTGAAAATCCCTCTGGTTGGCTCTATGAACCCCAATAAGAAGAGTTACGGGCTAAGAATAAAGATGAAAATGACCCAACCTTAAGATGTCACTACTGAATGTGGGCATCATATCTAGCTTTTACTAAGCAGTGTAGAAAAATCTGTATCCTGAACTATTTTTCTGTTCACAATAAAAAGATAAGCAGATTCTGAGCAATCATCCCGAGGAAAACTTATCTTTATTTGGAAGGACACACACAATAGAATTTTCATGGATTATAGAGGAAATTAAGACTGTCGGACTATTATTTTTTGAATAATTTCAGTAATAGGTCTCTATTCTTCTGGGAGTGACGGAGATACTTTTGTAGATGAGGGGGCAATCATTTATGCAGATCACTTTGGAAAGGCACAGTAAGACACCATAATTGTGGAAGTAGATAATGACTGTCCCCAAGAGATGAACTAATTTTTCATCTCTCTGTTTTATCTGCATGCAACATGGAAGGCCTGCTGTATGCAATTATAGTTTTGAATTTAATTTTTGACTCATCCCTCACTTTTTTAAAGAAGGAAAACAGAACACGTCTTCACGGTATTGAATATTTGAGTGTATATGTATTAGAGTAATTAAGTGATAATGTGATGTAAAATAGGAAAAGATATCTTTATTTCTGTTTTTTTTTTTTTTGCTTGCTTTTCTTTCCACTCTTAGGATCTTGAATTCGAAAAATTAAGGTAATCAGACTCCTATATACTTGGCATATTATTACCATCAACTTTTTAAAAGATATCTTTTATTCTTTTCACATAAAAAAGATATCTTTTATTGTTGCTTACCTCTTCAACTTTAATTCTCTTTCCCACAGTGCTATGGTTTGAATGTGTCCCCCTAAGTTCATGCGCTGGAAACTTAACCCTCAATGCAACAGTGTCAAGAAGTTGGACCTTTAAGAGATTGACGAGGGTTCTGCTTTTGTAAATTAATGCTGTTATTGCACTCTCCTGCCCTTCACTTTCCACCATGAGATGGTGAAACGAGAAGGCCTCTGCTAGCTGCAGGCTCCTTGACCTTGTACCTCCCAGCCTCCCAAACAGTAAGAAATAAATCTCTGTTTTTATAAATTACTCAGAGTCAGGTCTTCTGTTATAACAGCATGAAATGGATTATGACACAGCAATCCACCCTAATATGCTTGAGATGATATGTTTAAATCCTTGTCATATAGATAATGTTGTTTTATGTGGGAGTTACTTTTAATTTACTTTGATGGTATTATGCTTTAAAGCTCATTTTATATCTTACTTTTTTAAATTCAATACTATGTTTTAAGAAATCTATCCATGTTTACATAAAACATGCTTATTGCTCCCAACTGTCTGGAAAATACTCCATAAAATGAATCCCAACCCATCCCAGTTATTTCCTTCCTTAGTGATGAGGACCAAATTCCACAGCACACTGGGAATTTTTTTGTCCTTTCATTCTGAATTTAAATTAACAGAGGCAAGGATCTGTGTCTGTTTTACTTACTTTTATATCCCCAGCACACTCAATAAGAGTTCCTGCTACACAATAGGAACTTGGGAAATTTTTGTTGAATCCATAAACTCATTTGCATTTAGTTACAGTGTGTGAAACATACAGAAAGAATTTAAACTAAAGCATTCACTTTTATAGAGAGTTCTTACCTGATTCCCTAGCCCAGATTAGGTCTTCCTGTTGGAGACTTTTCCATGGAAGCACCGATCACAGTTGTAATCGTCCCACTTGCTTGATACACCATCCTGCTTTGCCCACTTACTGCTGACACAGATGAACACTTAACTTCGTTGTGCCTTTATTCTGCCATCTGGCAATCTCTGCCATAGATTCCTGGGGCATGCGATTCTCAAAGATGAGAAGCAGTGGTGGCAAGAAGGGTTGTTTTGGCCGTGGGACAGTCCTGAAATGTCCTTCTATCATCAGTTGAAACAACTGGAGCATCAGCCCCAGTCTGCCCCAGCGCATGCTAATGGCTATGTAAATATGGCCTTCAGGTAAGTCCTTCAGTCCTTCCCCCACTGCCCTTTGTCCACCAACTGCTGTCCCTCAACTGTTTCTACTGAGGCTGAGAAACATTGGTCCCTCAGTTCCCAAATGTCACCAACTAGGTATAGCGTAAGCCTTTCTCCATCTTTAGGCTACAATTTTGAGTCTTTATCTTCTAAGGCTATTCAAATGGAAGGAAGTTTAATGAGAGAAGGGGAGAGATCAGAAAAAAGGGAAGAAGACATTCATAAGAAAGATTTTAGCACTGTTTTAATATTAGCCTTATTAAAACACGGGCATGTCTTTCTTAATGACAGGGATATGTTCTGAGAAAGGTGGTGTTAGGCAATTTCGTCATTATGTGAACATCATAGTGTTTTTTCACCAACTTAGATGGTGTAGCTACTGCACTCCTAGGCTAGACGGTCCAGCCCAGGGGTGGCGGTTGTTATGAGAATTCCTCTGCTGATCTGACAGGAGGAGGAGCTCAGGCTGTGATGTGAGAGATGGGGAACAGCTGTAGATATAGGTGAAGCTTCCCTAGCTCACCTGCTGCTTCTGGCAGGCACAGACTGGCACCCGTCCGAGGCCCCAGGGGTTGAGGGCTGCAGGCATAGCCTATTGCTCCTACAAGTCTGTACAGCATGGTACTGTACTGAGTCCTGTAGGCAATGGTAACACAATGGTAAATATCGTGTATCAAAAGATCAAAACATAGAAAGGCATAGTAAAAATATGACGTGAAAGACAAAATATAATCCACCTGTTATCGGGCACTTGTCATAAAGAAGCTTCCAGGACTGGAAATTGCTCTGCGCAAGTCAGTGAGTGAGCGATGAGCAAATGTGAAGGCCATGACTGCCCCGGACCGTGTCTGCATGAACCTATCACTCAGGTTACACAAATGTATGAAAAGATGTTTTTTATTTAATAAAAAATTAATCTTAGCTTATAGTCGCTTTTTTACTTCCTAAACCTTTTTAGTTTGTTTAAACTTTTGAGACTTCTATAACACTTATCTTAAAACACAAACATATTGAACAGTTATACAAAAAATTTTTTTATATAAACCTATTGAACATAAATACAAAAATATTTTCTTTATATACTTACGTGACAAGTTTTTAACATTTTTTGATTTTATTTTTTACTTTTAAACTTTTTGTTAAACACTAAGACCAACATACACATTCGCCTAGGCCTATACAGGTCCAGATCATTGATATCCGCATCTTCTACCTCCACATCTTCTTCCACTGGACGGTCTTCAGGGGCAACAACATACACAAAACTGTCATCTCCTATGATAGAAATGTCTTCTTCTAGAATATTTCCTGAAGGAGCTGCCTAAGGCTATTTTATACTTAACTTTTTTAAGTAGGAGGGACACGGTTTAAAATGAAGATAAGTGTAGTATAGTAATTAGTAAAATAGTAGTATAGTAAATAGTAAAATAGTAGTATAGTAAAGACATAATCAGTAACAGTTGTTTATTGTCAGAATTAATACTGAACTGTATGTAATTATATGTTCTATACTTTTATCTGGCTGGTAGTGCAATAGGTTTACATAATCACCACAAACACAAGAGCAGTGCATTATGATGGGGTGTTACGATGGCTACAGCATCACCAGGCGATAGGAATTTTTCAGCTTTGTTATAACCATATAGGATGACTGTCATATATGCAGTCTGTCATTGGTTGAAACATGATGATGCGGTGCATAACTGTAGTACAAAAGTTATATTTGGAATGAATTATCAGTTGAATTATTCTCAAGGCCCTTGTTTGCTATAGAAACCTGTATGGATTTATGCAACAGGAGAGTCTGGCTCAATTTATGGCTAGAACCTAATCAATGAAGTAAAGTACTCAACGAGGCTGAATGTAATTTTCTCTTCTCTCACTAACCTGTAATTTATTAAAAATAAATTCAAGATCCATATTGCTAAGTACTACTCATGACTACAGGGTTAATTATATAAACTTCAAACCATGGTAGAATCTTCATAGATAACTGAGTAACTGGCATCACATCTAATGTCAGAAGAAATATGCACACAAGACGACAATTTCTGTTAGTCAGGAGTATATGAGAAATGGCGTTTAAACATTCATTCTCTAGTTTGAACACTAATTGGTCAGTAGTTGAACACAGACATTTGGCAGTATTGCTGACTTCATTGATATAAGTATATCTTGACATGTAAAAAATGTAGAGAAAAAATAAAGGCATATATTATAAACCAGACTTTGAAAATGTTGTTTTCTTGACAGCTCCATTAAGAATGAAATGTCAGTTTGGTAGCACGTGCTTCTTAGGAATTAGTTTTACAGCAAACTGACATCCACTTTCAAGTAGAAATCAGGTAGTATCTGATACTTTTTCACACTGTACTCTTTTAAGTGTTATCAGATGGGGGGGGTGAATGGTGGGATCACACCTATGGTGCATATTGCAAGGGTACATGTCGGATCTATTAAGTATAGAGTATAAATGTCTTAACACAATAATGAAGTAAATGAGGTGAGGGATGATGTAAGCATTCCAAATTGTAAATGAAATCAGCACATTGTACCCCATAAATACATTAATGTATACATGATCTACCTCTTTATGATTTAATAAAGAAAAAAAGTTAATGTTATCAGAACTTTTCTTTTTCTTCTTCATTTTTTTGTTTTGTTTACTGGCTATGCTTGGGGATCAGGTAGAAATGTAATCCAGGATGCTCATGCTTAGAACGTGTGAGTGTACGTCTATGTGTACTTATTAAATAAGTCTTTTTTTAAATTGTATTTACTTAGAAGCATTCAGAATGTCAACAAAACAGCTGCAACTTTTTTTTTTGCAATTACAGAGTGATATTCAGTTAACAGAACAACAATCATTTCGTATAAGCTGCATCAGAGGCAACTGAAGATGAAAAAACTCCCCTCTCCATATATAACTAATTTGTGCTGTGCACCAACAAGAACCTGCTTTAAATTCCCATGCCAATTTACAGCCCCCACACTGTACCAGGCAAGGTTAGTGGCTACTGAAAATACCACCAGGGCAGGGCTATCTAAAGACACATTCGGTAGTGTGTTAACTGTACAAAAAAAGCCACTGTACAGTTTAAAAACAAATCTTACACAGCCTTACATTTCAATTTTTTTCTTTAAAAGGAATGAGTTGTGTATGGGGGGGGG
>NW_003852404.1:33306499-33313515 GCF_000181295.1 Otolemur garnettii
CCCAGCAGTGTTACTCCACATCTCTCCCAGCTTCTTTGCAACCTCACCAATGGACAGGCCGGGATGTTCTCCTTTGATTTTTGGGCGATACTCAGAACAGAACAAGAAAAAGGCCGAGGGAGGCCTCTTGGGTACATTGGGATCCTTGAACTTCTTTTTTGTTTCCCCTTTAGGAGGGATATGGGTTTTCATTTCTCTTTCATAACGGGCCTTGTCCGCCTTTGCCATGTCTTCAAATTTCCCTTTCTCTTTAGCCGACATGGTCTTCCACCTCTCTGAGCACTTCTTAGAGAACTCTGAGAAGTTGACTGAAGCATCTGGGTGCTTCTTCTTGTGCTCCTCCCGACAAGTTTGCACAGAGAATGCATATGATGACATTTTGCCTCTCAGCTTCTTAGGACCTCCTTTGCCCATGTTTAGTTATTTTTCCTCAGCAAGGCACAGAGTCACCCAGTACCCATCCCGCTCTCACTTGCCCCAGTGCTGTCTCTATGGAGCGCAATGTATTGCAATCTTAAATAAGTCTTATTTAAAAATTTAATGACACTTTCTCATTTCATCTGGCTTCCTCTCATTGACTCCACTGGGGGCTAACAGTAAAGTCCTTTTTTTTTTTCTTGGTTGTTTTGTTAATAAAAAAGTATTCGATGATACTAGTTAAAGCATGATAAGAAATATTTTCTTCATGTCAATAAAGCAGGCATAGGGTTCACTACAAATGGTAGTGGGGAGAGAGGTTGTGCAAAACTGCAAATGAGCAAGTGAAATTTACAGTCAAGCATCAGGGTGGGAATCAGTGATTGGGGAATTACCAAAGAAGAAGCATTATCAGTAAGGAGGCATTTTGATAGTGGGATTCTTGCTGAAAATAGGCCAGGGTGATCAGACATCACCTGGTGGATGATGGCGGATGAGGAATCTCATCAGATACCGAGGGAGAAGTGGAGGGGCAGTTCGGGCTGAACTGACTTAGCAGAGTCCTCTTGCTAAAACTGAAATTTAAAAGGTGGTGCACAGATGGGCTTAGAAGATTCAGAAGTCTGACCAAAGTTTGGCTAAATGAAGAATCTTTGTCATTTTGAATTGCATTTTATTGCTTTGTATGGAAAATAAGAAAGCAAAAGATGTTATATTCTTTGTAATCAGTGAGAAAGATTCAAGGTTCTCAGGGTATGGAGAGTAAGAATGAATGTTCCCAGTCCAGAGTTGCTATGGTAAAGCGGAATCTTCTTGGGTAATGGCTCCCAGAGGCAGCCGTTTAGCATGTGCTAATCTGGCTCCCAGACTTTCTCTGCTCCTGCCCTTTCTCAGAAGATGCTCTCAGGCCCTTATCCTCCCCAGCGTTCCCCTGCCATTGTCCTATTCTTCCTCATAAAGGTTCTTTATCTTCCAACATTCATCTCACTTCACACCTTCATGTTCTTACAAAGTTCATTATCCCTTAACCTTTACAATTGCCTACTTTTCCTGCTGCACTTAAAGTTCTTTTAAACTTCATTGCACCTGTTTAAAATGCTAAATAATGGACATTTTCTCTTTCTGATAATTAAAAGAGAAAATTAATTATTTAAGAGCATTGCTTCTTAGGTAAGTAAATTAATTTCCTAAACTTCCATCTCCATCATGAATATGGAAATGATCATTCTAAATTTAGGACCAAATTTTATATCAGATAGTCACCTAACATAGACTTAAAGAATTCTTTATTGAAATGCTCTGTAGCCTGGTTCATTGGAAAAATCTAATGTAGACATTTATTTTAATTTTTTAATTTAAGTAGATTTAGGGGGTCAAAGGTGTGGTGTTTTAGGTTACATAGGTGAATTGCAGAAGGGCGAAGTCTAGGCTTTTAATATATTCATCTCTGGAATAGTACACATTGAACCTAATAGGTAATTTTTCTTCTAATAACCATCCCCTTTTTAGTCACCAATGCCCATTAAGTCACTCTGTTTGATATATATACCCATTGCTTAGCTCCCACTTTTTTAAAAATTAAATTATAGCTGTATACATTAATATAGTCATGGGGTACAGTGTGCTGTTTTTATATACAATTTGAAATATTTTCATCAAACTGGTTAACATGGCCTTCATGTCATTTTCTTAGTTATTGTGTTAAGACATTTATATTCTACATTTAGGAAGATTCACATGTACCCTTATAAGATGAACCATAGACGTGATCCCACCAATCACCCTCTCCCCACCCCTCCCTTCCCTCTCCCCTTTCCTCATATTCTTGGTCTTAACTTTATTTTTTTTAAATTAAATCATAGCCTTGTACATTAATACAGTCATGGGGTACAGTGTTTAGCTCCCACTTGTAAGTGACAACATGTGATATAAAAGTTTTTATTCCTGGGTTACTTTATTTAGAATAAAAAGGCTTCCAGTTCCATCCAGGTTCCTATAGAAGACTTCATTCCATTCTTTTTAATGGCTTTTTAATTCCATTGTATTTACCCTTTCATCAGTTGGTGGGCATTTAGGTGGTTCCACATCTTTGCAATTGTGAATTGTGCTGTGAAAAACAAGTGGTGCAGGTGTCTTTTGTATAAAATTACCTTTTATACAAAGAAACCCAATAGTGGGATTGCTGGCTCAAATTGTAGATCTACTTCTAGTCCTTTGAGGAATCTCCATCCTGGTTTCCATAAAGGTTATACTAATTAACATTCAGCATCCCCTTTTTTTACCCCAACATCTATTGGTTTTTGACTTTTTCATAATGGCCATTCTGATGGGAGTAAGGTGGTATCTCATTGTGGTTTTAATTTGTATTTCCCTGATCACCAGTGATATTGAACATTTTCTTCAGCTTAGTTGACCCTTTGTCTTCCTTCTTTTGAAAAATATCTGTTTCTGTCTTTTGCCCACTTTTTAATGGAGTTATGTGTTTTCTTTTTGCTGATTTGAGCTCTTTATAGATTCTGGGTGTCCTTTCTCTGATGTATAATTTGCAAATATTTTCTCCAATTCTGTAGGCTGTCTATTCTGTTGATTATTTCTTTTGCTGTGCAGAAACTTTTTAGTTTAATTAACTCCCATTTATTTATTTGTGTTTGATTTTAGTCATAAATTCTACACCTAAGTCAAAGTTCAGAGGGTTTTTTCTTAAGTTTCCTTTTAGGATTATTATAGTATCAGGTCTTACATTTAAGTCTTTAATCCAGCCTGAATTAATTTTTGTGTATGGTGAGAGATAGGGATCCAATTTCAATCTTCTACATGTGGCTATCCACTTTTCCTAACTTCATTTACTGCAAGAGGATGTCCTTTCCCCAGTGTATGTTTTTGTCTGCTTTGTCTAAGATCAGTTGGTTATAGCTATATGATTTATTTCTGGGTTTTTCACTCCCTGTTCCATTGGTCTAGGTCTCCATTTTTATGCCAGTACCATACTGTTTTGTTTACTATAGCTGTGTAGTACAATTTTAAGTCAGGTAATATGATGCCTCCAGATTTGTCTTATTGTCTTAGGATATGAAGTTTAAGATTGTTTTTTTCTAATGACATTGGTGTTTTGGTAGGAACTGCATTGAATCTGTAAATCACATTGGGCAGTATAGACATTTTAACTATATTGGTTTTTCCAATCCATGAGAATAGGATGTTTTTCCACTTCTTTCTGTTGTCAAATTTCTCTCAGTGTTTTGTAATTCTAGGAGAGATCTTTTGCCTCCTTGGTTAAGTATATTCCTCGAGATTTTATTTTTGCAGTTATTGTAAGTGATACTGATATCTTGGTTTGATCCGCAGCTTAGCAGATATTAGTTTATAGAAGTGCTACTGATTCATGTACATTAATTTTGCAACCTGAGATTTTACCAAATTTATTTAACAATTCTACGAGTCTTTTGGAGGAATCTTTAGGAATTTTTAGATATAGGATCAGATCATTAGCAAACACAGATAAATTTGATTTTCCCTTTTCTTATTTGAATGCCCTTTATTTCTTTCTTGCCTGATTGCTTTGACTAGGATTTCCAGTAGTGTGATGAATAGACGTGGTGACAGTGAGTTCACCTGGTCTCTTTACAGTTCTTAAGGGGAATGATTTCAACTATTTCCCATTCAGTATGATATTGGCTGTGGGTTTGTCATATATTATTTTTATTCTTTTGAGATATGTCCTTTCTATGACTAATTTCATGAGCGTTTTTATCATGAGAAAGATTTTAATGAATGCTTTTTCTGCATCTATTGAGATTATCATCAGGTTTTTGCTTTTAATTCTGTTTATGTGGTAAATCACATTTATTGATTTACTAATGTTGATCCTTGCATCCCTATGATAAAGTCCACTTGTCATGGTGGAATTTTTGTTTTGTTTTCTTTGTTTTTGTGTGTGTATGTATGTGTGGTGTTAAATTCAGTCTGCTAGTATTGTATTGAGGATTTGGGGATCAATATTCACGCAAGATCCTGGTATGTAGTTTTATTTTATTTTATTTTATTGGTTGTTGTTGTTATGTCCTTTCCTGGCTTTGGCATCACAGTGATACTGGCTTTGTAGAATGAGTGGGGGAGGAGTCCCTTTTTCTCCATGTTATAGAATAATTTCTGTAGGAGGATAACCGACTTTTCTATTGTGTTCTGGTAGAATTTGACTATGAATCTACATGGTCCAGGGATTGTTTTTATTGGAAGATTTTTTTGTTACTCCTTTGATCTTGCTGCTCATTA
The DNA here is from genome assembly GCF_000181295.1 of Otolemur garnettii. NCBI lineage: Eukaryota > Metazoa > Chordata > Mammalia > Primates > Galagidae > Otolemur > Otolemur garnettii. The sequence continues at coordinate 33,311,189 of NW_003852404.1, forward strand.
TTGGTCCATTCAGGAGTTCAGTTTCTTCCTGACTGATCCTTGGGAGGTTGTGTGTTTCTAGGAATTTATCTATATCCTCTGTTTTCTAGTTTGTGTCTGTAGAAATTCCCATTGTATTTACAGAGATTAGCTCACAAATCTCCCCTCTGTGCCCTAGAGCAACACAATCAAATTCTGGGTATACAGGATCTGGCCTGCAGGCCTATCCTTTGGGTCCCTGAGGATCAGTCCCTAACTGTGCCAGAGAGAAGTGTGCAGGTCTCAGTTGCTAATGAGGTACCCAAGCAGATTTGGTATACTTCTGCTTTGGTGTGGCCTGCTCTGACTGAGTAGCCGGGAGAGCAACCGGGCTGGTGAGCAGGGAACCCACAGTCTGAGCACCCCTTAGTACACAGGCAAGTCTTTAAGAGGAAGGATTTGCACTCCCCTCTCTGCCACAGCCTTGGTGTGGAGGGTGTACTAAGACAGGGAAAACAGCTGCTTCTGATAAACCTGGTTCAGTTGTCTCCCTTGGCAGCAGGTAGGGGAGGAAAAGGAGAAGAAGAGTCTGAATGGAGGAAAGCTAGCACTCTGGCCATTTCTGTCCCTCTTTCTGGAAGGCAGCCCACCTGGAATGTGCAAGCTCTGGGGTGACTCAGATCCTCTGAGACCTGCTGGCCCCTGTGGCTTCCACAGTTCCAGCCAGAGTTTGGAAATGTTTATGTGGGAATGAGCAAGACAAAAAACAGAGGGGTTAAAGCTCCCTGGGGAGTAAAATGTACATGGTGGATGGAAAAGCAGTGTGATACCTGCCCTCTTGGTTTGGAACTGTGGTGATAGGAAGTGACCCCAAAGAGTTTGACAGCCTTGTGCTTTGTGCTTAAGGAGCTCCCAGTTCACTGGTGGCGGTAGCTTTCGACTCATGAGGGTATGAAAACTCTCCAGCAGCTTGGGACCCCATGACTGACAGAGGTGTGAAGGAGGGAGGAACAAGCCTCCCCACCCACCCTTTCTGCCAGGCTTCAAGCCTCCCAGAGGTTGATCTCTGTTGATATCTTGTTCCTTGTTTTTTTCCACAACTTCTTCCTGTGGAATCTCCAGTAGGTTTTGGCACTTTCCTTGGAATTGTTTTGTTTTTCTTTTACACCTGAAACTTTTCCTTCTTTCTGAGATAATCTGGCAACTGATGTCTCTGGTCAGCCATCTTGAAACTAGCACTAGGTTTGCAGTTTATCATTTTTGTGTATTTGCGATGTAGGCATTTAGTGCTATGAAATTCCCTCTAAGCACTACTTTTACTGCATCCTAGAGATTTTAACAGCATGCGTGGATGCACTGTGAGACCGTGACATGCAGCTCTCCTACATCTATGTTCCTGTACTGTGGTCACAGGCCAAGCAGGTATTGGGGGAAGCTGGTCCTCAGGCTACTGCTGAAATTTAGATAGGGGAAAGATGGGGTCCTTTCTGCATTGGCAGTGAATGTGGGTGGCTGGGGCGGTCTTCTCGTGCCTGGGTTTCTGCAGTAGTGGCAGCAGCAGCAGCAGCAGCAGCAGCAGGGTGGATCCCCCTCAGAGGTAGCAAAAGGGGGTGCCTAGTAACTCCAGTCTGGGTCCCAGTGGTAGGAGCAGTAGGAACATCAAGGGCCATGGGACGAACACCAAGGACCGGTGGCAGTGGGAGTGCATAGCTGTGGGAGTTTGTTCCTGCTGAAACTCATCAATGTAGTGGGAACAGTGGTGTCTCTGCTGCACTTGCTCTGTGGCTTGTGAGAGAGTCCAGCCTCTGTCCTCCCTCTCTGTCTGAGCAGTAGTGTTGAGGAGGTGGCAGTGGCTGAGCTGAGCCCTCGGCAGATACTGCATTCCAGGGCTGGGATCACAGAATGGTGCTAGATGCAACAGTTAAATCTTAGAAAGCTGTGGGATACCACTATGCCCCCTCTTCAAAGCAATGCCACTGTGCAGTCTCTAGGCACCATCTTGTGTTAGTCCAGAGACCCACTGACATGGAGGAGCCCCCTTGCAACCAAGATCACAAAGCCCACATGGGAAGTGTGGAGACACAAGGTCTCTCAGCTACTTCCCTATGTGCAGCTACCTCTCCTGGCTCTTCTAATCCACTCAAACGGGTTGCCCTACTTCCCTCTCCTTTGTGTTCAGTGCCTCACATTCCTTCTCTGTTGAATCCCAGTGCTGCGTCTTAGATGATCCTTCTGAAGGTGGGTATCTGCTCACCACTTTGATGTAGTCCATGGGAGGAGCAGGAGTAGTGTGGCCTCTGCTTCCTGTCTGCTGTCTTGGACCCTCCCCCCAGGTCTTTAGATATATTTCAGACTCAAAATTTCAGAAA
>NW_003852404.1:33314169-33344796 GCF_000181295.1 Otolemur garnettii
GGCAAATTCTACCACAAAGGGGCACTCAGTTTTCTGACATTTTTGAGAAGACATCTGCTAAGAGAGAAAAACTATGACTGTAGAGGCATAAATTCTGGCAGGAGAAATTGTGTCCTCCTCAAATTCATATATTGACATCCTAACACCCAGGATACCTCAGAATGTGACTATGTTTGGAGATAAGTCCTTTAAAGAAGTAGTTACAAATAAACAAGGTCATATGTGGGTGCTCCCTAGTCCACTCTGACTGATATAAAAAGAGTAAGAGACATCGGGGATGTGAATAAGTGAAGAAAAGCCCACATGAGGACATAGGGAGAGGGGCCACCTGCAAGACAAATCTGCCAGATGGAAGAGTGGCCTCAGGAGAAGGCAGACCTGCCATCACCTTCATCTCTGGACTTCTAGGGTCCAGAACTGTGAGAAAATAAGTTTCTGTTGTTTAAGCCATCCATTCTGTATTTTTTTGTTATGTCAGTCTTAGCAAATTAGTACAGATTCCAAATGAGGATTGTATTTCTTTGTTATTATAACATAAAATGGTCATTCATTTTGAAAGGATAAATGTGTGTATATGTATGTGTATATACATACCTATATGTATGCATATATGTAAATATGAGTGTGTGTATGTATACACACACACACACACGTATATATATATGAGGAGAAAGAGAGAGAGAGAGAGAAAACTTCTAAAATTTGATTCAGAAAATCACCAAAGGCAAAGGTTGAGCAGTGACTGTGTAGCATTCATTATGTCTATACCTTGCTTAGTCCTGCACGGTGGGTTCCACACACCCCTTTCTTCACCTATCACAAATACTGTTAAATAATTTGCTATTTTTCACTGAGCCCATAATCACTTCTGAATTCTTTAAAAAATATATTTAAGAATATATTAAATGTAGAAATAGGTAAATTTCATTTTACTTCCCCAGTTAACATAGCAATACCTAGAAAGGATGCTTAACTTCTTAGTCTATATAGGTTTATAAAATCTAAACACTCAAATAGATTTTAGGGCTTAACAGTGAAAACTTTTAATTTTTGTTAACATCAAAGTTATCAATATTCAGAAACGTTTCTAGAGGACTTACTGGGAACATTTTAATCCTTTCTAGTTCTCAAGTTCTCCCAGGCTTGCTCAGCTCTTCTTCAATCTGTAATGACATATATTTATGCAGAATTTACCTGTCTTGCATTTTGTTCTCCATAATTTCTACTTTTATTTTCTTCCTGGAGTAAGTCAGAGGGCAGATGTAACCGTACTTCTCATTTTTGTCAGCAGTGTATGAACTCTGGCAGGACATAGCCATACATGTCACGTAAAGACAAAAAGCACATGAAGATTCATTCATTTTATCATTTTTATTATTTTTCAAATTCCTTTTAGTATGGTTTCAGTGTACTTATCCCAGAAACATTGTATCATTGTAGCAAAGAATGTGGGCAGAGTTAGCAACCTAGTTCTAGGAGCATCTGAATATGTTGTTTTAAACACAGCTGTTGAGTTGTTATAAAACATGATGAACACGGCCCATAAAAGGGAGATCCAGCTTTGGAAGAGAAGTTGTCATTTGTAAACATATAATGGAGAGTTGCTAAACGATCACAAGGTTAATAACTTCATCTTAACCATTTTGATAAAAGCAAATATTGTTCATCCTTGTTATTATATAAAAGCAATACATTTTAAAACACCTTACAATTGCTGTGCTGTTTTTCTCTAGGAGTGGTAGCAAGGCCTCTGGTTTCAGAAGAAATCTTTAAGACCACTGAGCCAGCATTCCATCCTGTATGATACATATCCATTGTACACCTATCTAATGAACTGATGAAATTTTTGTCAGCAAAGTTAAATTTTACTTTTTACCTAGGTAGATGTTTTAAATATTTCTGTGTGAAAACCTCGGCTAACTTATATTCTACATAATAGTTTGTTTTACTAGATTATTTTCAATGTAATTCCTGCTTAGAGAGCCATATATTTTTTCCTTTCTTAGAGAAAGTCATTATGTTTAAAATACTTGAGAAAGATATATGAGATCACCAAGTAGCAACCTAGTCTTAAATTAGCCACATAACTTGAGAAAAATAAAACAGAAACAGTATAGCATTAGGCTCTGAAACCTAAAGACCTAAATAGCACTTATTCCCAGTATTTTTTTTCTTTTTTGGAGACAGAATCTTACTTTGTCTTCCTCAATAGAGTAACATGCCGTCACAGGTCACAATAACCTCAAACTGTTGGGCTCAAGTGATCGTCCAGCCTCAGCCTCCCAAGTAGCAGGGACTACAGGTGCCTGGCTAATTTTTCTATTTCTGTAGAGACAAGGTCTCACTCTTGTTCAGAGTGCCCTGAACTACTGAGCTCAGGCGATACACTTGCCTCGGCCTCCCAGAGTGTTCAAATGACAGGCATGAGTCACCAAGTCCACCATTCCCCCATTTTTTATTTGACAGAAGGCTGGTTGGAAGTAAAGCCAAGAGCAGGAGCTAGGTCTCTGTCACTTTGGTGTGACTTCATATTGTGCTGCTTTAGGTCTATGGCATCCTTATGGTAAGACCTTTGGGGTCATATATTTTCAGGACAAATGGTCTATTAATATCTTGTTCTGGCTTTGTTGCATGAGATGGAGAGTGAGAAAGCTTGGAATTTTGATTTCTAAAATATCCTCTGGTGATAAAATTGGACCACAAAAGTTGGTGGTCCATAGCTCAAGCAGCCATGACAAGGCAGGGGGAAAATGCCATCTAGAACCCTGTCCAAGTCCTAATTGATGTATTTTAATATATATAAAAAAGATTTTCAGATGTTTTAATGTGAAAGGAAGGGAAAGAGGGAAAAAAATACTGTAGGTTGGGAAATTACTACAATTCACTTACAGGACAGAACTAGCCAGCGCCGATTTGAATATGAAAAGAAAAATAATCAGTGTTGCTGTAACCTAGATTGTTTTTATTTCAGTTTGTTTTGAGTGAGGGTTGACTGAGAGATGGACTCTGACCTGCAGGGTGAGTGTGGTTCTGAAGCATCTGTGCCACCTTGGGTGTCACTCACATCTCTGATGGTATCTCCCCTGTAAGTTAGGGATGTTATCTCACTTGTAAGTTAGGGATAATCTCACCCACCTTAATGAACGGGTGGTATGGGCCAGGCACTATTCTAAATTACTTTACCTGTATTGACTCATTTAATCTTCATAAAAACCCATGAAGCCAGTATAGTTATGAGCCACCTCCACTCTTCCCAAATGAGGAGCCTTGAGCAACCTGGAGGTTAGAGCAAGTGGCCCCGTGAATTAGGGGAAGAGGCAAGATGCAAGTCCAGATGGCCTCACTCCAGAGCCAGTGTGAGCTCTAAACCCTCTACCCTGTGCCTCTCGCTGGGCTTAGGACATTAAATAAAATGGGGCTATTGGAGCATTAGCGACATCATGTAAATCAACCGCACAGCAGAAAGCACTTTATTGTTCTCAAAGCAGAAACTAGTTTGGATCTAAAATTTTTGAATTCTGTTCACTGCATACTTTTACGTTCCCAGTGACATGTTTATGGCTCCATTTCAATCCCCTTCATTTCTAGGCAGGACCTTTTTTCCATAATGGACCAATGCTCCTCTTCATGTGGAGCCTTTAGGAGTCTTTCAAATCATTTTTCTGACTTTTAAAAAATTCCCTTCTGTCTTCCAGATAAAGAATATTTCCTATTTATAAAATCACCTTCTAAAAATACACCTAAAAAGTTTTTACACTGGCCTTAGAAGATCTATTTGTTGACAGCAATTGGTAGTCACCGATGCCTTTGAGGATGGTAGAGGGGGCACATTTTCCAGTTTTACGAAGATTCTTACTCTCCTCGTTTCCCTGATGCTTTTTGCTCTGCGGGCTTTTGGGTCCAGGTTTATGGTTTGTCTGCCTTTAAGCCACATGATCCAAATTCTGTGTGCATTGTTCATGATAAATTCAGTAGGTATTTGTGGAAATGTCATGCTGCATGTAAAGTGACAAGAATTTCACTATAATTTGGCACGAGGCAAAGCATTAATTAAGGGACATACATACAAATGAGTTAAGGGAAAACATTTTGCTGGCAGGTAGCTTGGGAAGTGACCATAATGAACATTGTTGGCATTTTTGTGACCTACAAATGCTATATGAAGCTTTACCCAAAAAGTCTACTCAGGTCAGCAGCAGCAAAGCATTAACTAATGAGTACTTAAACTACCGGCAAAATGAATCATTTGAAAACTTCAGAGAATGGATCACTATTTGCTGATGCAGAATGGATTAACACGATGCAAGTCACAGCATATGAGACTGTTATATCATCCATAAAGTGGACCCGTTTACTGCACGTTATTATTTTTGATGTAAGCTCTTTTCTAATTAGTAGAACAAATGTAAATGGCAAAAAGCCTGGATGCTCAGGTGAGAGAAAAATACCTCTTCTACAGAGAGCTGAACTGGGAATCAAAACATTAAAGATTATAATCGCCCTTCCCCCCAAATGAAAGGTAGTGCCGCTTAACATTTGATGCTGTCTGAGGCTCTTTGATTGCTCTCAGGGGCTCCGATTTGAATATCTGTAGGATAGCATCAGGTAAGATATGAAGTGGGCTGAGTCCACGGGGTTCAGTTTGTGGCTTCAATTACTCTTTGCCTTCCCACCGGGTATAAGCTGTCCTCTGAGAATCCTCTGAGAATCACATCATGTCCTCAGTCACCACTGGGTCTTTGGCATCAATAAAATCAAAAATTAAGACTAGAGAAATTTTAATACGTGTTCCCTTTTCCACCGATCTTCTCATTCCTCTAACGCTGTCTCTGATTCTTTTTTCTGGCTCAGAAGTGTGGCACTTAGGCTCCTGTCTACACTCATCTGGACTTGGCAGGCTAATCCCCACATACATTCAACCACTTTTCATACTTTAGAACCAATTTTGATTTTAAGAGTGACGTAAGAACAGGGTGGAAGAGTGGTAATAAGGACTCAAAGCTTAAACACTTACCTGCTTCACGTGCAAACACTGTGGTCTGCTTCGACTCTGGTGACCTAGTTTGCTGGAACATGAGTTCCTCCTAATTCTCATACTCTGTATGCAGCAATTTTATATTCCATACCCAGGTGTCAAAGCCTTGAATCTAGTTTGTTCCATAGTCCAGACCACAGTCTTATACATCTGTTCCACATCTCTATGCTGCTATTAACTCCCATCCTACTTTGTGCAGAGTAGTTCCATTGCTCTATCTTTCCTTTCATGGCCGTAAAGTCTAGTAGTTTACTTACAATAGATGTGTACACTCTATGCAACTTAAAAATATTGGCCACAAGCTTATCAAAACCATTTCCTCCATTGGTGTCCACAACTAAACTCTACTTCTCAGGTCTTTACATCTAGGTGACACAGTGAGACTAGTTCCAGCTGATAGAATTTAAGCAGAAGTCATGTGGCATTTTTGGTTTGAGGCAATTAAGAGAAGGATGTGCCATTTCTAGAGTCTTTCTTCCTCTTTATGTCTCCTCCTTCCCCCCATCCTTCACCTTAGCTGTTTGATACTACGCTGGTTGTGAAAACATGTGTTGCAGAAAGTGAAACTAAAAGAAGGATTTTTGCATTTCTGAATGACAGCCTGCTGCAGACACGTATGATATGTTAAACCTCTGAAATAAATTTTATAAGCATCTAATCTATTCATAAATGGGCTATATTAAAAATCTAAAATATGTGGCAGTGGTCAGTACTGGGTGGCCGAGTTCGAGGAAACAGATACAGTTTAGTTGATTTGTGTAAAGACCTGGAAGTATAGTTTAGAAGCTGGAAATATGGCAATTTGTGCAATGCACTGAGAACACATGTGGTACAACAATAACCTACCCTATTGGGAGGCAGACCATATGCCAGCTCAGCTGACAGGCCTAGGGGAAGTCAATTGAAAGAGTAAAACTGTTAGCACATGTTGGCTAATACTTACATATTAATTGGGGTTGGCATAGATAAAGGTGGCCGCAGGAAGGAATTGATCAACTTGCAAGCAAAATGAATGGGAAACGAGCGAGTCCAGAAAATGCTCCTTACAAAGAGTTGGAAAAGTTGATTGTTTCTGCCTCTGAAACAATTGCAACGAAGATTCGATGCCAACTATGGTTGAAAAAGCTTGTGAGCAAACTAAGCCTATTTTAAAGTAATAATATAACATTTTAATATTGTTAAATATATTATATATAATAATTACTTTGATATTGTATAATAATTTGAATACTGTTTATAATATTTAAAAATCCTTCCTACCTAATCCTGATTCCTCAAAGAAGATGTCATTAAAGTTGGAATAGTCTGTTGGGAAAAAAAAAGCAAAAAATACCTCAGATTTGGAAATTACATCTGTGAAAGGACTTTGGGTGTGTTTAGGTACATTACACTAATTGGACAAATAATTTAGGAGCCTAAAAATAAGTAATAAGATGGGACTAATACTCTCTGATTAATAAAAAAAAAAAGACCTAAGACAATTATTGTTTTATTTATTCAGCAAAAACTGGATTCTCAAGGATTTTCTGCCTCCAGGGAGGGTGTAATGTATAAAAATTATTTTAAATGTAGCTATGGGGAATTTTGGCATAGAAGGAAGAACCATCTCTCCCAACTGAAAAGGCCAAGGACTAAAAGAATAATGAATACATGATATTCTGTCCAAAGAACAGAATCAGGTTTGTATTAAAACTCTCGCCTGTGGGATTTCAGAATCTTCCTGTACCAGTAACTGCTTTGTGTTTTTTGTAGTCTTCCCAGTTTTGAATGGGAATGGCTATCGCCGTGACACTGTTCCTGCTCCACCATTCCGCAGTCAGGGTCAGAGGGAGGCAGGCCATTGCTCTGGTTAGTTCATTAGTCACCGGCCCATGAGAAGCAACATGAAGCAAGTTATAAAGGGCTTTGCTTCATGAGGAGTTTTTGACCTTTCAAGTGACTGCAGTGAATGCTTAGGACCCTGTATTTTCCTTGGGGAGTAGAGAAGTGTATTCCACATGCAGGATAAAAAGTGAAATGGGTATTTCGTCCATAAAGGGGGACTGCGGCAGAGACAATGATGTATGCTGGCCTGGCCAAATCCATTCCTTTTCCCCCGGGACAGGTGGACGAACTAATTTTTCTAACCACCTTGAGTTAGATAAGGCTTTGTGACTGGATTCTTATGAATGGAACAGGGGGCAGAAGCGTGATATATGGCTCCTAGTTCATAAAAGTCGCCCATGAACAATAATTTAATCTCTTCCTTGTTCAGGGCATCCTTGGCATTCACATACATATTTAAGATGGCATCCTATTAGGGAAGAAGCTGGACTTGGGGGACACAGCCCTCCTGACGCATCCCCATTTAATTCAGTTATGACATAAATAACCAATAAACTTTTATTGAGCTAAATGACTAAATTTTAAGATATTTTTAAGTTTTTATGCACCATTAGCCTAGCATGATGAGTATACCACTTTTTTGGGGTTTTTTGCAAATTTTACTTTTTCATGAAGACACTGCTCTTGATTATATTTTTTTATACCTCTACCTTTTCTATTTGATCTATGCTTTAATCAGAATGATAATCCATTCTGGTTTTCTTATATTAATTTTATAAATTGCTGAATTGAAAATGTGGTTCATTTATTTTTGCTCTTTGGTTATAGTGAAAGCATTTAAATCTATTATTTTTACTCTGAGTACCTTTTATTCTGGTTCTCTAAGTACAGCTGTGGCCACATCCCATAAATTTTCACACATTATTTTGTTTTATCACATTCTCTTTGTCGTTATTTTCCAAAGGCTCTCAGTGACGTTTTTATTTTCTCACTGACACAACAGTTTGTGAGAAAGGTTTACATTTCCATGTGGTTAAGCATACTGGTTTTAAATAGTGCCCCTCTGCGTATAGCTGAGAAATTTTGGAAGCCTTTCTAAACGTTTGTGAATTTCTCTCATATACTGTATATAGTGGTTGAGAGTATTAAATATGAAGTTGCAGATGAAATTGCAGGCAAGTAACACCATGCTTACTCAATAATCACTCAGTAAATATTAGTGAATGATACTTAATTGTTTTTCTTCTAATCTCTTGCTAAACTCCAGACAGTAACTGTGTGTGTGGAGGATGAGTGGTCCGACTTTGTCGTTGAAACTGCTTCTCTGAATGGTGAGCAAGCAGGAAAAAAAAAAAGACAGTATTTCCAATTCCAACTTTAAAACAACAGGATTAGATCACTCCTATTTATGTGACCAAGGATGTACCAGGATCTTCTGCTTATTTATTTTGTAACAAGCTACCCCAAAACTTTGTTGGTTAAAAGAATACTATTTTACTTACAAAGCTGCGATTTAGGTAAGGCCCATTAGGGTAGCCCATCTCTGCTTGGTGTCAGCTGGGGCATCTCAAAGTCTGAAAGCTTTGAGAGGTGGATGTAGTACTGACTTTTCTAAGTTAGCCATGGAACTCACACAGTGACTCTTCCTCTGTATTCTATTTGTTAAAAGCAGAGGCTCATATTTATGGGGACAGAAAATTGACCCCACTTCTTCATGAAGACGTGTCGAAGTGTCAGGGGAACATGGTAAGATAACCTGTGACATGGGACAGGGTATGTTGAAGTGTCCACCTTGGGAACATACTACATCTGCCACACTGGGCTTTTGCGTCTTGGAATTTTTACTTCTATCCCCTACTCCAGTGTGGGGTAAAGATTTTTCTCCACTTCTGATTTGAAGAACGGTTGCAAATCTTAAAGTTGGTTATTATTGATTTTCTTGCATCTTCTTAGGTATTTTGGTAATTTTAAAGCTGAATATTACACTCTGAGAGATGACCAAGACCATGGTGGGCCACTTTGGAAATGTTTTCCCAATGCCAAAACCACAGAGCTCATCAGGAGATACCATAAAATAAACTTGGATCCATGTAAATTTGGTGAAATAATTAAAATATACTTCCTCATGGATAATTTCTTCTTCATTTTAATTTTTCATTGTACCACTGGCTTTATTTATTGGTTTAATTTTTGAGGATGGTACAATCTTGGCGCTGATCTAGACATGTTATGAAGTTAGGAGTAGTGATCTATGTTTTGAACAGCCAAGTCTAAATCAACCTTTGAAATATATTACTTGGGTTGGAAAGATGCAGGCTGCACCAAGGACATTACTGCAAGCCAGAAACTTTTGGAACAGTAGATAAAGCTCTGACATTCATATCAGCTGTGACTTTGATGGAGTCACTTCTCCTGCATTTTTAAATATCTGCCTTCCCTTTCTGGCCAGGCCTGCTCACTACCCTCACTTTAAAAACAGGAGAGATAGGGAGGGCTGTACAAGCAAGCTCTTACTTACTAAATTCATTAAAACTCAGGAGCACCACATGCTGAATTGGCACAGCCTGAATCTGTTACAGAGCCTAGAGCATGTTCAATGCTGAAAGTAAAACCCAATGAAGATGTGCTTGGTAGAGCTGTATTTGTTCGTACTTACACTTGACATTTATCGAATGCTTATTGAGGGCTAGGCACTATACTAAACACTTTACATTTAATATCACACGTAAATTTCAAACACATTAAAGAGATCATGGCCTTCATCTCAGAGGTATGGAAACTAAGGCTCAAAATGTTAAATAACCTATTCAAGTTCAAAGCAGCTAAGAGACAGAGCAGGAATTCTAAATTCAGACTCTCACTACAACCCCTATACTTGGAAATGATTTTTACACTGCTGAAATGACAGAGACCTAGTTCAATCCCCTAAATTTATGATGAAGTCATTTAGGCTCAGAGGTTATATGACTTTTCCAAGGTTACAAAGCTAATTAGTTCATTAGTCAGGCCCTTAGGTACCATGTTGAAATACTGTGTCATTCTCTACATGTTGTAGTGATGCATAGATTTTTAATTCCACTTAGAGGGCCTACATCCCAAATAGTTAACAAGCCATAATCTAGATAATTAAACACTAAAAATATATTTCTGAATTTATAGCTTATCGATACATGAGTTCTCATAAAATGATTGTGGCATAAAGTTCTCTGTGATAGATAATTGCAACATCTCTACTTGCTTATTTTACAGAGACGTTTTTCAGGATCAATGAAATGTCTATAAAGTACACGACGTAACACTAGGCATTATTTAGATAAACGACAGGACGTGCATATCACTGCTGTATTTGTGACGGAGATCATTTCTTGCTCTGCACAGTATGGGAATCTGCCATCCGTGAGATACTCCCTCCCACCAACGGAAAGTAGTTCTTTTCTTCTCTGGTTAAGCAGTTAGTGGCACAGACCATTGTCGTTGTTGGGTTTCTGCACAGTGGGTAGCAGAAAGCAAAGGCATAATTATGGCCACAAATTGAGCAATAGAACTGGCTTTACTGGCAAGTTTAATTACTTCCTATAAGATATTCCAAAGTGCTATCTTGCTTTTCCCCAACGTCCAACCACAGGCACGTTAATGCATGATGAAAATGACCAGGATAAGCCTAACACAGTGCCATCTGCTGGTTTCCATCTTATTATGAAATAAACATACAAGCATGCCTGTTTTCTTGGCCTTCATTTTATTGTGCTTTGCAGATATTGTGTTCTTTATAAATTGAAGGTTTGTGGCCGCCCGTGTCAAACAAGTTTGCTGTTACCATTTGTCCAACATCACGTGCCTACTTTGAGTCTGTATCACATTTTACTAACTCTTGCAATATTTCAAACTTTTTTGTTATTACATCTATTATGGTAATCTCTAAGTAATGACCTTTGATGTTACAGTTGTACTTCTTTAGGGTTTCACGAACTGTGCCCAAAGAAGGCCATGAACTTAACTGATAAATGCTGTATGTGTTCTGAGTGTTCTGCCAACTGGCTATTCCCCCCACCTCCTTTTCACTCTTTCTCCTTGGGCATGTCAATTCCCCGAGGCACAACAATATTGAAATTAGGACAATTAGTAACCCTAAAATAGCCTCTCAGCATTCAAATATTTGAAGGAGATTAAAAGAGTTAGTCCAGGGACCATATGAATGTTAAGAAAGCAGAATAGCTTTATTGCTGATATGGAAAATGTTGTAATGGGCTGGATGGAAGATTAAACCAGTTAAACATTCCCTTATGTCAGCGGCTGATCCAGAGCAAGGCTTTAACTCTCTTCAATTCTATAAGTCTGAGAGAGGTAGGAAGCTTTATAAGACATGTTTGAAGCTAGCAGAGCATGGTTCTTGAGGTTTAAGAAAAGAAAGCCATCTCCAGATCAAGAGCCCAAGGTGAAGCAGCAAGTGCTGATACAGAAGATGCAGCAAGTTATCTAGAAGATATAGCTAGAATAATTGATGAGAGTGGCTAAAAACCAGATTTTCAACATAAATGAAACCATCTTCTATTGGAGCAATATTCCACCTAGGACTTTCATAACTAGAAAGGAGAAGTCAATGTCTGGCTTCTGGCTTCAAAGTTTCCAGGGACAGGCTAACTTCCTTGTTAGGGGGCAGTGCAGCTAGTGACTTTAAGTTAAAACCAATGCTCATGTACCATTCTGAAATTCTTAAGACCCCTAAAAATTATGCTAAATCTACTATGCTGCTTAAATGTAGTAGTTTTTTCATAGTAAAGAAATTCCCCAAGATTTTTGAAGACTTGAAATAATCCTATGCCCTTCATCTGGGGAGCACTTTTCCAGTATAGAAGAAAGAGGTTCTTTAAATTTACTAGATGAATGTCATGTGTCTTGGTGCCTTCTCTTACATGATTTTCCTAGGAGATAAGTTTTAAGGATTATCAATTCTGGCATGTGGTTTTTTTTTTTTTTTTCTACTACTCCTGCAAATTAGAACAAGACTTGCATATTAACACTTTTCTGAGACAATATTAATAATTATTAATGTGAAAGAGGGTGGACAAAACACTGCTCAGGGTGGCTGGCATCATCCTTAACATTCTTACAATTTCAGGCACACTTGCCCCCACTCCTAGGAGTGGGAGCCAAGTAGGTCACCTACCATCCTGTACTTACCATCCTGAGAATTCTGAAGTTTATACATTGCTTACTAAACTCTTCTGATTTCAGCAAATGAAAGAAATTATGGCCTTTCCTTTCAGAGATATCTTTTCTTTCTTTATGTAAAACAATTGTTTTTCTTAGTTATTTTTCCCCCTCTTTCTCTATGCAATGTGATTGTCTTTGTCTTTGGCTCTTTTTCTCCACCTGATGGTCATTTCTGGTCATATTTGGCTATTTCTTCTGATCCTATTGGTAATTTCTCTCTCATGATCTAGCATAGCCAGTTCTAGACGTGATTGAGTATATCTATTTGCATTAGCATCAAATATCCAATTTTAAACTCTTGTTTCAGCTCTGAATTCCATGACATTGAGTGAATTTTAACAGGTAGCACATTCTTAAAATTTCCTATGAAAACTACTTGTTAAAGACTGGCATCCTGTGGAAGACTCCTTAACCATCTCTTGTCTATGAGGCCAGGAAGATGCTTCTTATAGCCAGTTATGAACTTAAACATTGTAAGAAGTTAGTATGCTTAAGTTTATGGCAGTTTTGCTATCTACATATAGGTCAAAGTTAATAACAAAGGTCAAAAAATTCAAAAGAGAAGTTTTTTTTTTTTAAATAGCTGCTCTCTATTTTTGCCTGGAATACAACCCCTTATAAAATCTCAAAGTGATAGGCGATGTGCTTATTTCATGATGAAAGAAAACGAGGGACCATGAGTCAAGTAGCTAGCAAACTCCTCAAGCTCCAGTTTGAAAAGGGCTCAGAGATATGGAGGTAAAGAGTACAGTATGAAAAGAAAATACTTTGTATTTCCTCATTGGAGTCCCTGGGTTTCAGAGGTTTTCACCTTTAGGATTCCTGTTATTCTCATATTTTATCTTTCTTCACTTTTGGAGTTCAGGGCCCTGGCCCAGGCACTTGAAACTGAAGTATTCCTACTCTTAAGGTGAAATCTGTTCCTGCCACGCCACGTTGGGATCTTGAATGCGTTTTCTCACAGGGACCGCACAGCATGGCAGCTGGGTGTCATGAAACTCTCATAACAGAACTTTGCTTTAACTGCTTTAGCTATCTGGTGGTGTCTAGCAAAAATGCAAACTGAGTCCTAAATAAATAACTCCTGGTCCATTGTTCATGTGAAAACTAGAGGTTGCTTTTATGGTGAAAAATATCAAAGAAATACTTCTTGGTTTTCCTACAAGCTCTTCTAAAAGTCTGGAACATTCTGACAACCCCAGCAGTAGTCAGCAGGAAGCCGGAAGGCACACACTGTTGAACTTTTGAACTCGAAAAACATCGTCTATTTTCTTAGTTCTGTTTGTTGACTCCTCTTTGATCTCATCTTATTAGAAAGATAATACCCTAACATTTTAGCATATTTAAAATAAACTGCTTCAACAAACCTCCGGGGAGCTCAGCTTAACTTTAGCCTTTTCACAATCTCTAAAGCTCTTTACTGCGGTGTGTATTCACCTTCATGAAAATTGTCTGTTGAGTAATTCTCCCTAATAGGGAGTTTACTTTTCTGAATACACTCTAGGCAGGGATATTTATATTTTATTTGATTATTTGAACAGAATGCTATTTCTAGTTTTGCGACTATCTTCGGAAGCTTACTAATAAAAATAAAGGACCAAAAGGAGTGGAAACTCTGCTAATCTTTCATGACTTAGGGTCTTGGTGGTGGGGGTTGTGATGGTGAGGGCCACCTAGGAAGGCCATTTGGCCAAAGCTTTCCATTCAGGAAGGTCAGATTTTGACTTGCTATAGTGTCAAAATGAGGAGATACATGCATTAGGTAAACGATTGAAAGATGATTATGCTGCATTGTTTTGTTTCCACACCACATCACTGTAACACACTATGAATTGATGTATATTTTAAAATATATGCCAATTATTAATAAATTAATTGACATGCATTTTAAAATACCAATTCTGTAATTATCTTGCACATACAACCTTTGGCTAATACTAAACAGTATCCCCAGAGCCAATTTGCCTTAAAAGGCATAAAGCCTGTCATTGAAATCTACAAGATGGAAGGCTTAATAATTCCTTGTAGCAGCTCTAGTCATACTCTCATTCTCCCAGTAAGAAAGCCCAATGGTTCAAGATAGAGATTTGTTTAGTATCTCTGTGCCATAAATAATATTTTCAGACCTCATCATTCCATAGTTCCAAATCTGCCTACCTTGTTGGACTTAATAACTAAACTGATAAAAGTTTATCAATACAACTGACCTCAGTAGAGCCTTCTTTAGCATCCCTGTTGATTAAGACAATCATTATCTACTAGCCTTCATCTAGAGAAAACTATGATGTACCTGGACTGTTTTCCTTGGGCTATACTGAAAGTCCTTACTACAATATGTAGATGATTTCTTTGTTCTACCTCTCAGCCTGCAAGTCAGATGGTGTATGTTTATTAAAAGTCCAAACCACCAAGGGCCAAAATATTTCTTAAAAAAAAAAAATCTATGTCAATATCGTCAATATTTGGATGATCTGATTTCTGAGGCAGAACTGTTTAGACTTGAATGAACACAGAGTTCCCTCCAGTTCCCTAAATCCCAAACTAAACAGCAACTTCAAGGATTTCTTGAACTTGCTGGATACTATTAAAACTAAATACTAAAATTTCTTTATTTTTAAAAATTATTATTTTTTATTTCAGATTAATATGAGGGTGCAGATGTTTACATTACATTGTTTTTGTTTCTAAGGTAAAGTTTAAGTTGCAGGTGAGCCCTTCACCCAGTTATATTCTGCACATTAAGTGAGAACCCGCTAATCACTCTCCCTCCTCTCCACTCTCTCTCTCTAGACTATACAGTATTATTCCCCCCCACACACTCCTGCATGGGGTAAAATTTTCTTTGACTATTCCATCCCTACATGTCCTACTTAAAACCTCAAAATTGGATCCCATTATATGGAAAAATCTCAAGACACATACATTAAATGAAAAGAAGGGTTTTCAGATGCCTTTACCCTAGGACAAGCCAACCATTAATTTCCTTTCTTTTTGTTTGTGAACAGAAAGAAATGCCTCAGGTGTCCTAACCTAGAAACCTGGAGATCAGTACCCCCCACCCCAGGATATTGCAGCCAACAACTAAACCTAGTAGCTCCAGGGTGACCTCCTTATTTGGAAGCTATCTCAGCTTCTACTCTCTTAATTAAATCTACAGAATATCCCTTAACAGTTTGTTTCTCCAGTACTGTTAAACTCTTTTAAACTCCCATCATGCTTGGCATCTCTCTGCCAGTCATCTTACCTCTTATGACATAATTCTTTCGCAATGTAATAATCTCAATCCTGATATCTTTTAATCCTTTCCTTCCAATAAGACTCTGCATGTCTGTTTGAAATTATCTTTTGACTCCCCCAAAAGATTTATAAGAATCTCCAATGGGGGGCAGCACCTGTGGCTCAAAGGAGTAGGGCGCTGGCCCCATATGCTGGAGGTGGTGAGTTCAAACCTGGCCTAGCCCAAAAACTGCAAAAAAAAAAAAAAAAAAAGAATCTTCAATGGGTAATGCTGAAGTATCATCGTTTACAGATGGATCATATTTAAAAGATGACAATAATAAACACTAAATAGGATGCACAGTTACCACTTCCTTTGACGTTGTTGAAACTGCTCCCTTACCGTGCAATCTGAACCTATTGCCTTTACTCAGGATTGATTCCTTGCTAAAAGAAAATCTGCTACTGTATGTACTTATATGAGATGGCAGATGTGCCTTTGGGGTTGCTCATGATTTGGGAATGCTATATCAACAAAAGAGTTTCCTCACTTCCACTGGAGATCAAATTAAAAATAAATTCTGTGCACAAGACTTACTGGGTGCTATCCAGCTACCAGTGGCCTTGGCTATTATTAAAACTCCCAGACATTCAAGGTTAGACTCTACGGGAGCTAGAGGAAACAATCTTGCTGATAATGCTTCAAAGATTGCTGCTATTAAATGTCCATTTAATCAAATCTCTGTTGTGGCCCCACTAAAAAAGCCTCCAAAAGATGATATAAAAGTAATTACCAAGGATGCATACAATTGGGCTGCAGAAGCTGAAAAGCAAAATTGGTGAGATGATGGTTGCTGGTTCAATGATAAAAAAGAACTCTCATTTAGAACTGATAACAAATCTGTTCTCTCAAATTTAATAAAATATTCATTGTTTAACTGTAATACATAATTTGACTCACTGGGTGATGAACAAATTAATTTCTTTTATGAAGCAATATTGGTGGGGCTACATTCAAAAAGCTGTAAAAATTGCTTATTTGTCTATCATTCTGGCCCTAAACTTAATCCAGGAACATCTGTAAACACTGATCTTGGACCCCAATCTGTTCCTCATGTAAATAAACAAGTAGCCTACCCCATAACAAATCTCACTTGTGTTCCTAATGTTAACCATTTTTCAAATTGTGCATCTGGTCCTTTTCGTGAAGTCAAACTTTTAGACCTACGTGTTCAGATTCCTTGTTTTATCTAATAGTGCCTATAGTCTAAATAAAAGACATTAAAATTAGATTTAAAAATTATAAAAAGTGGAACTCGACAAATTGCAAAAAATATCTATGATTTTAATACTTTAATTGTTGATGTTCTCTAACAATGTAATAATTCTATTATAGGACCTTAGATAAATACTGCTACATTTAACCTCCCTATTAATAACTGCTAATATTAGCCTTAAGGTATCCCATGTGGGATTACCTGTTGTTCCTCACCAGGAAAAATTTTTATTGGGGGATTTGATAGTCAACCATGTGCATGGGAAACATCATGTCTCAATAAATGGAAAATGAAAAGCCAATGTGGTTTAGAAAATTTCTTGATTTAATTTAATTTAGCAAAATCTGAACATTGGTTGATACCTGTATTGTATATCATCATGTTTTAATACAGAAGGAGACATGAATCCAACTGGATGAGCCTCAGTTGTTAGATTCTTACTCTCTTAGGTCAGAGCTAGTCACTTAGAAACTGTGGTTAGAAACCTATCCTTGATGATTTGGTCTCCAGGTGACTCCACAGCCAAGGCCGTTGCATATCTAACAAACTTCCCATATCCTCTTGCTAAAGTAATATTAGATAACAATTTTGGGTGGAGGGAGGGTGATTGATGGGATCATGCCTATGGTTCATCCTATAAGGGTACGTGTGAATCTCTCTAAATGTAGAACATAAATGTCTTAACACAATAACTAAGAAAAAGACTATGTTAACCAGTTGGATGAAAGTATTTTAAATTATATACAGAAACAGTACACTGTACCCCATGATAGTATTAATGTACACTGCTATGATTTAATAATAAACAAACAAACAAACAAAAAGATAACATAATTTCTCTAGATCACTCATTAACTGAATAAGATGGTGTTTGTGTAACAGTTAACACTATTGCACATGGATAAATTTCTGTGAGCAAGTAGAAATGCATTGTGTAAGATTTAAAAAAACAAAACAAAATAAAATACAAACTATCTAGAGACTTCTAGATACCTCTGGACTTTTCTATCTGTTTATCTGGTTACCTTCAAAATTAGTTCATTGTTTAGAATTATGATTCAAACTGGATTTATTATACTGCTGCTGATTTTTTTGGTAACATGATTTTAATGTTTTGTTCTTATGTCCTGTCTAATATTTATAAACACAGCTCTTCTAACACGATCATGTTAGCTCAATACCTCAAGATGATTACTTATGCCTATAAAACTGATAAGATGCGCTTACTGGACTCTAGGCAGACCTTCCCTGAGGAGACTTTTCCTTCTGGCCTTCTTGTGGCCGGGTACCTGATGTAGACCCCTTGAATAGGGCAAAGAAAACTAGGAAACTTCCATCCTGGCATCAAGGGACAATTAAGCCTGACTACAACTGTTGATCAGAAATACTTTCAGAGAGAGATTTTGATCAAAAGGGAAATGTGAAAGTTGATCATGTAAACTTGGTCATTGTTGTCATAGTCAACTAAATCAGAGTTGAGGGGCCTGGTGGAAAAAGCACTAAAGTTACATAATAATTGCTCTATAGCTCTGTAAGTCTTGCTGCTGAAATTGCCTGCTGTATCCCAAGACCGATATTATCTACAGCTGCTGAGATGACTTGCTACAACTTCAGGACTAATTTTTTCCATCACTGTTGTCCACCAGTGGAGTGTTGTCCACTCATAGCTTTGCTAATATCTGTGACATTTCTCTCAAGACCGCACACAACATATTCCTTTTTATAAGCCCCCCCAACCTTTTCTTTGTTCATCGTATATACTGAAGGCCACCTGGTTTGTCTGCATGACTACATTACAATTCTTTCTTCCCATAAAAGACTAAATTTAGAGATTCATCTCCACATTTTTATTTTGATTTTGACAATACCATCACAGATTTGCCAATTCTAGAGTCTGGTGTATCTGCAGAACTTGCTTGTTTATGATAGATTTGAATTAAGTTTTCTATCATCACTCACACAAATAGTCTTATTAATGTTATTCTATAACCTTGGTATACAATTTCTTACATGTTTGATATCTAGACATGCTTAAAATTTTGAAGTGGCAAAGGCCTCTCTCACCCTTTGCGTGCCCCAACTCAATCTAATGATTGCCACCCCACTGTCACATACTCCAGTCCAGGTTCTCCAGGGACCCAGAAGTCTGAGCTGAGGAGAGTCGCCCCCAGTTCTTTGGAATGGTTTAATTGATTTAAGTGGTTGTGATATTGAGGATCCAGTATACCTACACTATGCTTGACATTCTTAAATGTGATTTAAAAAATCAGGGTGAAACTCAAAAAGATGTTAACGAAGAGTACATGACCAGGCTGTAAAAATATGCTGGGTAAAACCTATTCTACGTTTTGTTCCTTTGGGGAAGCCCATCCTAAGTACAAGTTAACTCTAGATCAGTGGTTGTTACATGGGCAGATTTTGTCCTCCAGGGTACATTGGCAGCATCTGGTGTCTGGTTTTGACTGTCACATTGAGGGGGTGGGGTGGGGAAGGGCTATTGGCATCTTGTGCATCCCCAAAGATGCTACTAAATATTCTACAATACACAGGACAGCCTCCCATAATAAAGGATTATCAAAATGTTAATAATGGCAAACTTATGGTAGCAAAGAAAGTGCCCTTATGCTCCTGCTTAGTCTTTTCTCTCCCTCTCGTGTGTTCTTGGGGAGCTAGGTATTCACTGTAGGTGCAGAGTTTCCTAGTTAGTTTCGATTTTTTTCTTTGTTATTTCAGGGAATCGTTAAATTTGAAGACTGGCATAATCTTGTGTGTAGTTAGGATATTTATCTTAGTTGCTTGTTTATTTATTCATCTATTTATTTATTGAGAGTCTCACTCTTGTTGCTAGGTTAGAGTGTACTGAGCAGAGCTTACTGTAACCTCAAACTCCTGGGTTGGGTTAAGAGCTCTTCTTGCCGGGTGGCGCCTGTGGCTCTAAAAGTAGGGCACTGGCCCCATATACTGGAGGTGGCAGATTCAAATATGGCCCCAGCCACAAACTGCAACAACAACAACAACAACAAAAAAGAGATCTTCTTGCCTCAGACTCCTGAGTAGTTGAGACTGCAGGTGTATGCAACTGTGCCCAACTAATGGTTGTAGAAGTAGGGCTTTGCTATATTACCTAGGCTGGTCTTGAACTCCTGCCCTCAAGTGATCCTCCTGCCTCAGCTGCCCAAAGTGCTGAATTGGGCTGACAGCTGTGAGCCACTGCCTAACCTGCAGTTAATAATCTAAAGGGAATATTACCTAAGCAAGAGGGACTAGATTTTCCTTAGCTGTTTCCTCTCTCCGCTTTTAAAGTAAGTTTCTAAGTTCTGTAATTAATGTTTATGAGGCACTACTCATTTTTTGTTTTCTTGAAAGATTTAACAATGTGTAAGATTTTTCCTTCTTTTTAGGAGCTCACAATCTACTGGCAGAAATGGGAAAAATACTGAAATTGCTTTAGTACATGAGAGCACGTATCATACGTGATAGCTACTTTGGGGGGCTCAGAAAAAAGATCCCCTAAATATGATGCCTTTGACATTGAACTGACAGCATCTGGGGAGCAGAAATGCAGGGAGGGGCTTTCCTGACATTCTCCTGTTTGCCTTAAATTGTGGATCCTCCAGAAGATAACTTAATTGTTATGAATCCCTTCCCCATGTATCTCATCAACCAAGAGGGAGAATAATGCATATGGCAGGAAAGATCAGAGCTGACACCATGCCTAGAGCCCAGATGGACTTTGTCCCAGACTATTGTTTGTTCTTTGGGGTCCATTTATTCCTCCTAAAAATTATTTATTCTTCCTCTATAATTGCCTCCAGCCCCAACTTCCCTCTCCTCTATGAAAAGGGTATATAAAGCTTCTAAATCTCATTGAGTTGCTGGTCCTCACTCTGCCTTGATACCCCCAGGCTTGTAATAACTTTATGTGGCTTCTCTCCTGGTAATCTGTCTATTGTCAATTTATTGCTCAGACTCCAATACTGAACCTCTACAGGGTAAAGAGAGAGTTCTCATCCCTCAACATTCCCTGTTCCTGGGGTTTATATTGTTGGACAAATATGGCCACTGTAAAGGGCCACTCCCAGCTTGTCACTTTCCTCTGGTGGCGTCTTTAGAACAATAGACTTTTTAGTGCTTTTAGAACCTTATAGGCAGCTGCTGTGTTAGGCTGCCAGGTTTAATCACTCACCTTCCCCTGTGCAAAGACAGCAGGAGAAAACGCAGCTCAGCAAGGCTGAGAGGGCATGAAATTGTGTTAAGCAACACTCATGACAATGACTGGATTTGCTATTTTAAAGTAAGTGACGAACTGGTTTTTTTTTTTTTGAAATTGTAATTTTCCTGTGCTGTTAAGTGTAAAGGTGACCGCTTCGTGGTGGGCTCTCAGCAGTTTGTACTCGACAGCTAATCAGGTTGATTCATTTGGTGAGGTGGGCAGTAAGCTCAGTTATAAAGTAGAATGGAGTTCTTACTGCACTGAGATATAATGCTGCACACTTTTTTTTCCTTTCTGCTTTTGGAAGAAAAAAACAGTAGTCATGCAGACTTTTCAGGAGGACATTGTGAAGACATGATGAGGTTTTGTATGTGTAGCAGGAAACATAATCATCTGTGGAACAAAACCAGTTCCCTGATTGAGTATGTTAGCAGGCTGCTAACACCATGATTTAGGCTGTTATTATTAATGGGAGCTGGAGGTTTTAGTAGGGACCATCCTGGGTTTATTTTAGCTCAATCCCAGGGCCAGTGGAGTGTAAAATGCACGTTTACCTGCTGCTAATTGGATCAGAGCTGACCAGCGGCGAGGTAGCAGTGGCTCAGTACTACCCAATTTCCCCACAGGATGGCATCCATCAATTAAAAACAAATCTACAGAATTAGCAGAATTCATAAAATTAGAGATGGATTAAATTTTCCATTAGGCTTTACAATGTTTAGGGTGTATTTTGATCCACACTTTAACTTGATCCTAGTGAGCGAGGGCGGCGTGGGTGCCTGCCAGGAGCTGGCAGAGACACAGGAGGGAATTTGTGGTATGTGCAAAGGGAGAAATGGACTCACACTGAGGCTGGAGTTGCTAACAAACAAAGCTTAGCATTTCAGATCCCCTCATCACCAGAAGGCCACTTACAGAATTAATTTTTTTCCTCTGTCTAAAAATTAGCAACTATCAAGAGATCAAATCAAGATAAGCAGAGCCAAAAAAAAGATAAGCAGAGCCTCCTGCCAAGTTAAAGCAGAGCACAAGATAATTTTGGACTTTGGTTTAATGTAAATTAAATTCCAAGATTTCTAATATTTTATAGCTTGAGGATAATAAAAGTATGGTGCTTCAGCTACGTGAACATAGAAATCACATAGGCCAATCCTGAATGTTTCTGATGATGGGGGAAAGTAGAAAGAATCTCCCCCCGCCCCCCCCCCCACAAAACCCAAAAAAAGATGTAGAAAGAATAAGTAATTTTTTCAAGCCAGTACCAGGACAAAAGTAGCAGTCACTTTAGAGTTTGATTTAGAGGGACGTGGATAGTGAGAAGGTGACGGAAGGGGCTTGGCTTGAAGTTCTTTGCCCAACAAATACATTTGCAAAATTAGATTCATGTTACAGACCAGTAAAAATTACAAAGCTTGCTAAAGATGATTTATTTACTCTGAAAGATAGAGAAATATTAATTGTTCATATTAAAGGCGTTTAGTAATGGAAACACTTGGGACAGCCTGGAAAGTTGGTAGAGACCGGGACAAGAGGCACAAAAAGGCTTCTCCTGCAGGTCCTCAGGGGTATTGCCGTGGAATCTGTCTTCTGACCCCTCCTCAGATCCCTCTTCACTGTGGGACGTCCCATGCAGTGAAGAACTATTGCATTCTCTGGAGATTGTCACCCTTTGTCCACCTTTGGAGACTTCTGTGAGTTTCTGTCCTTTTGTCCATTACATTTGGCAGACCTTTTACGGCTGAACCAGTCAAGCATTCTTCCCCATAACCTCAGAAAGGACACTCCAGTGCTCCCAGGGAAATTATTTCCTTATTAGAAAAAGTGCAATCACAGTTCATTTTTTGCACTACCAACTACCAATTTATTTCAGTTAGAAAGTGTCTGGGAGGAGTTCCATTATTGTATATGGGCCAATATGCTCCACTACACAGTCATCAGCAGGAGAAGTGTCTACTACAAAGTTTTCAGAAGGTGAGGGTGTTGTCTTTTTCAGCTCATGTAGTACCCCCAAACATAGGCATTTATTTAAAAAGAAATGCAAAACAAACAGAGAGAAGCTACTGATTATAACATCTTGTTGTCTGGGGACTTCTTAGGCTCTAGTCCTGGCCGTGGATACAGCAGAGTGTAGCTGGATGACTGAATAAGGCTCTCTGGGGGGATTTGATTAGATCACTGATTACCGTAACCTGTCTGTGGAAACGATAATTTATGCAGGGCCTGGGAATCTGCATTTTAACATCTTCCTCCCCAGATCTGGTGATTTTGAAAGGTAGAAGCTGACTGAATTCTAAACTAACAGGAACCCTCTGCGTATCCGCAAACACACTGGGTCTTGGAGGGAGCAGGAGAGCGCCTGAGACATTTAAATTCACCCTCCTGCTTCTTGATTGGGAACTGTAATCATCTTAGAAATGTTGTTTACCCTGTTTCTGCATTTTGGTACTGGCCAAAGGAAATCGGTGAACAGAGCAACTTTTAAATCTCTTTGGAATCCAGGGTTGAAGAATGTTAAGAAACATCATTATGTATTGCAAAAAGAGAAACACCAAATCCTTTCAGCTGCCAACATTTGTTGTATTTTAAAAAGGGCAGTGATTTGAAAGTAGCACCTACCACACGCGGGCAGGCCCCCGACGTCTGGTAGGTATGATTACTGGCACAGAGTAAGATCTCCTCAGGCCATGCAGAGATGCCTTCATCTTCCTGAGTAGGACTTTATCAACTTTCTCTTAGGCAAAGAAGCTGGTGTGCGTGTGTGTGAAAAATCCCAGTCTTTTCTTTCCCTGTTTTTCTTTCATCTTATCAGTATGTAAAACCCTAGGCTTGAAAAGGACTTTGACATCATTTTTAGTAAACAGACAGAGCAGTTATAATTCGTTTGACAGGAGGGGCTGGAGGCTTGTGCTCCCGCGGGCTCTTTCTCCTATTCTGCCCCTTCTCTGCTCCTCCAACTTGATGAGTTGATCACAGGGGCCAGTGAAACATCCATATGTCTTTCAGGTTGAAAGCTGTGTTAGGCCTCTGTGAGGGTGGCTTTCTTGCCGTTGGGTGTCAAATCACGCAACAAGAAAAGAGAGAAAGGTAATGGTGGCGGGCCGCTCAGCCATTGCTTCCCTGTGAAAGCGGCACTGACGGGCACGTGGCTCGGTTAGAAACTGAAGGAAACATTACACCGTGGGGACCCTGGCTTTCTCCACCAACCGTGGTGTTATTCGTTAGACTGACAGGGGCAGGAGGACAGGTCGCAGGGCCGGAAAGGAAATGGAGACGGAGCTCATGTTTCCTCAAGAGGTGAGAAATCTCTCTTTTTGTCACTGTTGCTGGCAAGTATTGATCCTGAAAATAAGAAACCTCATCACAGCCTGTCTTCCAGACTTTGTTAATATTTTATGCTATTACTTATTTTTTTGAGACAGAGTCTCACTTCGTCGCCCTTGGTAGAATGCTGTGCCATAATAGCTCACAGTAACCTCACATTCTT
The DNA here is from genome assembly GCF_000181295.1 of Otolemur garnettii. Lineage (NCBI taxonomy): Eukaryota > Metazoa > Chordata > Mammalia > Primates > Galagidae > Otolemur > Otolemur garnettii. The sequence continues at coordinate 33,338,433 of NW_003852404.1, forward strand.
GGGCTCAAGTGATAGTCTTGCCTCAGTCTCCCAGGTAGCTAGAACTACAGGTGCCCACCACAGTGCCCAGCTATTTTTAGAGATAGGGTCTCACTCTTGCTCAGGACACAATCAGCAGTTTCATCCAAGTTTCACACAGTCCTTCTTGAAAGCATATTTGTCACCTCTTCCTGAGCACAAGCAATCACCCTCCTTGGCCTCCCAGAGAGCTAGAATTACAGGCATGAACCACTACGCCCAGCTGTTAATATTTAAAATTATTTTGAAAGACATGACCCAAATTTAATGCCTTAGACTATTTAAGGTAATGCAAATTCCTCCAGAACTTACCTCCAACCTATGAATTTTAATTATTCTATTTAGAGTTCACATATTCAAAATATCACATTCTTGAACTTTGGAACTATTGGCTGTGATTATTTCTTGGTGTCCACTTACATGTTCCATTGCAGCTGAGTACCACAGATCACCTTTCCTGCAAAGCCATTGCTTTCCTCAGTTGAAAATCACTGTGGCCCTTGTGTTCTGGTCACTGCTCCCAGGCACTGCCTTACTCATCAGTGCTGTGTCCCATCCAAAGTTGAGAGAATATGCATTTTTCTCCCTTCTTGGGATCGTGCATTGTCACTGGGGACACAATCAGCAGTTTGATCCATGTTTCACATAGTCCTTCTTGAAAGTAGATTTTTTATCTCTTCCTTTGGGAAGAAAATTCTTCCCTACTCTAATAACCCTCCTGGCCTTGCCCAGTCTTGTTTTCTAAATCTAGTCTACTAGCCATTACCTTATAGCCTTTGGCCCCGTGACAATTCGACCTTGAGAGATGAGATCAATGGTGACAAAGTTACATTTCCCTCAGCTTATAGGAATTAGATCCAGGCCTGCTTGTGGAGCACAGAAGATAATCAATAGCTTGGATGGATCTGTTCACTTTTGCTCTATAATAAACCACCCTCAAATTAGTATTTAGAATTTATTTATCTCATGATCTTTTATAAATTAACAATGTGGGCTGGCTCAGCTAAGAAGTTCTTCTAGTCTTGTCTGACCTTACTCATGTGTACGTGGTCAACTGCTGGGTTGGTTTGGGGCCAAGTTAGGGAGGATGGTCCTCACTTGAATGGCTCCCATGGTCTCTCATCCCCTAGCAAGCCAGGAACTGAGAAGTATATAAGACTTCTTGAGGTCTAGGCATGGGATTGATATGTCCTTCTTTCTACTACATACTATTGGCCAAAGCAGATCAACAAGCAGTGCAAATTCAAGGGGAGGAGAAATAGTCCCCTTCTTGATGGGAGGAGACACAAATTCAATCATAAAGGGTGTGGATTCAGAGTGGCGTGAAGGATTGTATTGCAATCTACTATAAAAGATATCTAAATACAGCTGCATATAATACGTCTGTGGGTAGCTTTACAACTTGAACAATTCTTGAGTCTTGTTGTTGTTGTATTTGTTTTTATGAGTGTGGACCTGGTATGCTTCTAATCTCTAATTGGGTAATTTTGCATAGACCTCATCTTGCAAATTACTGTGTTACAGAGTATAGAGATAGGTTCAGAATAAATAAGAAAAAACAAAAACAAATTAATACACTTATTTTATATGAGGAAAAGATAGAAATACAAGGCAAATATTATATAATGAAGAAAAACATGAAAGTAAAGTTTATGGGCCTTTCATATCTTATCTGAGTAAAAAAAGAAGGTAAATAGAGAGCTCTCTTGGTTTTGAGGAAGACAACTTTAGTCTATTGGATTATGCATATACAAGGCCCCTAAGATGTTTCATATTAGAATAATGTAAGAAAATATAAAATAAGGTTTTATTTCTTAAGGTCAGAAGATAGCACTGTAGAAATTAAGATATTGGCCAGGCATGACGGCTCATACCTATAATCTTAGGACTCTGGGAGGCTAAGGTAGGAGGATCACTTGAGGTCAAGAGTTTGAGATCAGCCTGAGCAGGAGTAACACCCTGTCTCTCCAAAAAATAGAAAACTTAGCTGGGAGTAGTGCTACCTGCCTGTAGTCCCAGCTACTCTGGAGGCTGAGGCAGGAAAATCCCTAGAGCCAAGGAGTTTGAGGTTGCAGTGAGCTAAGATGATACCACTGCAATCTAGCTCAGTGACAGAGCAAGACTCTGACTTAAAAATAAAATTACAAGATAAAATAAAATATTAGCTGATTTTTAAAAATGTGTTTTTCTTCATTGTGTACATATGGAATAAGAGTCCCAGGACTTAGGGGAGAATAGAGTACATAAAATACATTTCCTGTTTATTGTTTTATGTGTTCATTCAGAAATTCTTTCATATATTCATTCATGTATTCAACAGGTATTTATAGTGTTTCTCACATGTCCCAGGCACTGTGATGGGCTCTGAGCTTATAATAATGTACAAACATTGGAGGTGCTGCCTGCCTTCTTAGACCCTTCAGTTTTTCCTTTGTGCATGCTGGGGAATGAAGCAGATTAGAGAGCTGGCCATAGAAAGGGAAGTGGCCTAGAGAGAACCCCACACAGTACAAGCCAGGGCAGCACTCTGGAGGGAGAAATAAATGGTGGGAGTCAGAAGTGAATTGTAGATGTGTCAAAGCTTACTGGGAATTCCCAAACCAATAGCAACCTCAAAAACAACAAATGAGAGGCTGGGTGCCTATAGCTCCATGGTTAGGGCGCTGGCCATGTGCTCCAGGGCTGATGGGTTAGGGCCTGCTAAACAAAACAAAAAATAGGCATTGTGTCAGGTGCCTATAGTCCCAGCTACTAGGGAGGATGAGGCAAGAGAGTTGCTTGAATCCAAGAGTTTGAGGTTGCTGTGAGCTATGATGCCACTGCACTCTACCGATGAGACTGTCTCAATGAAAAACAACAATATTATAATTTGTATATTAGAGAAAAGGGTGCATATTGATCCAAGATCTTCCATTTCTTTTGTTACAATTTCCTAATGGCTGCAGCATGTATATAAAGCCTATATTAAACACTGTTTTCTCTAGGAACAAATTTGTAAGAGTTTAAATCATCCAGGCCAAAGCTTTTGTTTAGTTACTGAATGTCTTTAGATATCAAAGGATTTGGGGGAATTTAGAGAAGAACATATAGTGAATTTGAGAAAGTGAAAAATGTGGTAAGAATTTATATATTATAAGTGAGGGGGATAGACATGGGGTAGAGTCTTCAAGTTGTACAGGAGCTTTATATGCCATGCGCCTTTCCTGTGAGAATTTTTCTCTAACAACAGTGAGCATTTGTTGAGCATTTACACTGTAGAGGTCACTATCTAAATGTTTTACCTGAATTAACTTATTTAACAATCCTCTCAGCATCACAGCCTGGGTTTTGTTCTATTATCATCCCCATTTTACTGATGTGAGGACCAAGGCACAGGAAATAATGTAGGCTGTCAAATATTACACAGCAAGCCTGGCAGCTCAGAAGAAGCTGAAGAGGTCACACTCTCAGCCACCACAATTTGTTGGCTCTTTGTACCATATGGTGTGAACAATGATGGACAAAGGAAGAGTCCAAGGAGGTAGGTCCTCCCACCCTTTCCCTGGAAATCTGTTCTGTAAATATGGTAGTGCTACAGCCTGTATGTTTGGGTTCCCCCACAAATTGAGATGTTGAAATCCTAGCCCTGGAAGTGATGGTATTAGGAAGTGAGGAATTTGGGAGGTGATTATATGGGGGGAGCATTAGCCTTCATGAAAGGCTAATATTAGGCTCTGCCCTCCCCATCTAATCACCTATAATGCTGTTATAAAAGGGGCTCTTTTCCTTCTCACAACAGAGCAAAGAGGGTGCTATCTATGAGGAACAGAGCCCTCACCGGACTCTGAATCTGCTGGCACCTTTACCTTGGACTTCCCAGCCTCCAGAATCAGGAGGAACAATGTCTGTTGTTTATAAGCCACCCAGTTGATGGCATCTTGTTACCTAGGTGAATAAACTTCCCAAAGATTGACTAGGAGGAACCAAAATATAAACTGACACTAGATTTGAAAGGAATAGAACTTACAGTGTCCTTGATGGAGTCTAGAAATTGATTCTAAAAAATTGGTCTTTTTCTCTCTGCAGGAGAGGGAGTAAGAGGAAAAGGATTGAGAAAGAATATTCTGTGGCTTTTAGTTGGAAACAGGGAACTAACTAATGCTTCCTGTGGTCTGGTCAGGGAGAGGCAGCTCTGACTGCACAGATCATCCCAAAGGACCCCACCCACATGCTGAGGTCTGCACTTGGGCTTTTGGGTGCATTTTTAGAGTGACGGAAGCTGTGTTGGTTTTTATTTTTATTTTCTTGCCAGGAAGTAGATGGTACACATTATGTTTTATCCTGGAATTTGTGGATTGGGCTGATGCATCAGAGGCTATCTCTCAAACATGACCCCGAGATCATGGAGCATGATGTAGATTACAAGGTAGCAATTATTTGATCAACAGTTTACAATTGTTTTCTCAGAAGGTGGTCTCTTTGGCTGTCAAGGAAATGAGAAAACTGTTGATGAACTTTCAGTTCGGGGCCTTGGAGGTAACTTGAAGACTAACACTCACTAACTGACAAGGATATTCTAAGCTGAGATTCAAATCAGAGATTCCCCTGAGGTAGATTCTGATGCTTTGTTTAACAAAGCAAACTATGAGTCCAAATTGTTCATTACCATATTCATAAGTAATCTATTTAGTATGGAGGTATGGAGATAATAATAAAAACAAATATTGAATGAAGCGCTTTCCATGTCAACCTTTCCAGCACAAATAGCATGTCAGCTCATTGTTAGTTTGGAATAAAGGTTTAAAATTAATGAGCGTATACTTTTTATTGCTAGGTGAGAACTAAGTAAGTGGAAATATGCAGTCAGACTTCCCATAAAAATTCTCCTATGGGAAAATGCTGGATAAAGAGAAAAAAGTTTAAATTATTTTTAAATGGATTTGAATGCCCAAAATTCATCGTACATGGTTCTTCTACTTACAGGCAATAATCACTTGACTTAAATAAAAGTATCAATTGTCCAGTGCTAATTTTTCTAATCTTTTCTCATTCCTTTTCATTCTCCATCGTTTTCATCTCTCTTATTTTATAATATTGCAACTAGAGGCAGCAGCCAACTTGCAGAAGCGGGTTGCACTCATCTTTATATTCTCCTGATTTTGTATCTTCCTTTGTGATTCAGATTCTTTGAGCAATTACTGTGCACACACTACTGCTATTTACAGCTATTCAAGAATATAAATCTGTTCCACTTTTTTCATCTTGATTATTAACAGGGTTTTTAGCAAAGTAATAAAGTTCTTGATCCTGATGTGTTAACACAGTGCAAGGCCGTTTGCTTCCCTTGTAATCACACCAGAAATAGCTGAGCTTGTTTCTCCGGGGCGGGGGAACGAACAGAAACATTTAATTTACTCTTTCCTTGTGATTTTCATTTTATAAAATGATGATGCGCTAAGAAGGGAATCTCTGCTGTCTTAAGAATAAACTATGAGGAAAAGAGAATTGTTATCTGTGTTCCTCAAAGTGTAAAGAAGAAAGGGGTTTAATAAACCCTCTGTTGAAAGAAGGCCAAAGAACCCTAGTTGGGGAAAAAAGAAAGCCTGGAGGTAAATTAAGATCTGTTAGAAAAGAAAAATATTCTTATTTCTTTAAAGAAACTATGAATTCTATCCTGGCAGAGGAAAGCTATGATCCTTGATTACAAAATGAGCAGCAGAGAGAGTTAGGTTTACATGAACCCAGGGATGCTCCTGGCGGGGACACGAAAAATATATTTTCATAGATATATGCCTTTTTTATTTTTATTCTTAGAGAAGTCTTCTGAAAGTGTATAAGCCACAGAAACCTTGGATCTGCCTTTAGAAACAGTTTTTGAATTATTAGTACGTTAAAAAAAAAACAAAAACAGAATTGATTTGGTTACGATGAAGAGGCCAGTAGAACTAGTGGCAAATTCTGAAGTACTGAATACACACAAAGTACATTTACAAAATTTTGAAATTCTCATTTCATTAAAATTTACTCTATCTGTAAATGAATTTGTTTAAATATGCTCAGAAAGTTTCCCTCTAAACTAATTTAAATAACCCCCTTTCAAAATATCGTGAACTTCATTAGTCAATCTTTTCATTTATAGTGTTGTCGAGGAAAATATTTGTTCTAAGTGCCAAGAATCCACACCTATCAAATCTGTAGTAAAAACTGTTTTAATATACTTCCCAAAGATATCTTTATTTTAATATTTTTCTTTCATTTATTTACTCATTCATAGTTATGGATTACATGACAGGGTTTGACTGAAGATCATAATTTATATCACATATAGATTAAATTCTAATATACTAAGTCCTTATCAGTGACAAGT
>NW_003852404.1:33345863-33355085 GCF_000181295.1 Otolemur garnettii
TAACCATGAAAAGCACATTAACCCAAGGAATCGCTGAGCAGCCAGCCACATTATCAGCATCTGTCACTTCTTGGTACTTATAAGACAATACTATTGTATACACTTTCTACTGAAAGAGAAAGGTTTATTTTTTTTCAAAGCAATTCTATAAATTCACTACAGATAAATAAGAGCAAATTGTCTTGGTGCCAATTAGCATTGAAAACGCATCTATTTGCTATTGAAAGAGCTTGTTAGGTAATTTTTTTTCTTCCTATAGCTGGTATAAAAAGTTGAGCACATTAAACATGCATTGTGTTTGGGAACTTGCAAAAAAATGCTTGTCTTTACAGCACTCTATTTCAATTCTCTTGATTGTTCAGCATAATTAAAATAAAGCCCTCAAACACAAACAGCTTGTCAAACACTTCTGGAAGTTTCTCCTGACTCAGGCCTTCAGTGGCAAGAACACATTGTAAACACTGTAGGCATTCTTCATTTCATGGAGTATGTGCTCCAGGAAAGTGAAGTTTAAAGGATCTTTAAAGAAATTGAGTCATCCTTTTCCCTTGACTTTGTATTCCCATATAGAAAATATTGACATGTAAGACACCTATGAAATACTATAGTAATAATGGTAATGAATATGATGATAATGATATCAATGATGAAATGAATGGTAATTATATTATTCTCTTGTATATGAGGAGTTCTGACATAATGCTATCATATAATAATTACAATTTATCAAGTATTCTGGTTATTATGCTGTATAATATACAACCTTAATATATAGCTGTATAAAATAATCATGTATTATGCTTATGAATTCTGTGGGTCAGTATTTGGAAATAGCACTGTGGAAGTGACTTTGTTCTGTTCTGTCATGTCTGACGTCTCAACTGGAAGACTCCAGACTGAGAGATGGTATGATCTGAAAGTTCCTTCACTCGCATAGCTGGTGGTTAATGATGACTATCAACTTTTTGACTGCAATTTTCTGGGACTTTCACCTGGAGTAATATCTTGTTCTGTTTGGGCAGTTATGACAAAATGCTTTAGACGAGATAACTTATAAACACCAGATTTATTGCTCACAGTTCTGGAGGCTCAAAAATCCAAGATGAAGGCATCAGCAAATTTGGTGTCTAGTGAGTTTGGTGAATACTTTATGAATAGTAATTATTCTATGATAGTATTATGTTAGAACTCCTCATATACGATGGAACAATATAATTACCATTCATTTTATCATTGACATCACTATCATCATATTCATTCATTATTACTATAGTATTACTATATTATTACTATAATACTACAACCAAGTGAGGGCTTATTTTCTGTCTCATAGATGGCATCTGTTCCTGCATCCTCAAACAGAGGAAGGGCAAAAAACCTTCCTGGAGCATCTAATCCCATTTATGAAGAATCTGCCTTCATAAATTTGGCACCTTCAAAAGGTCTTACCTCTTAATACTGACATATTGCGGATTAGATTTTAACACATCAGTTTTGGGGGAACACAAACGTTGACCGTGGCAAACACTTACGCAAGGCTTCTCCCTGTGCCCTGTGAGGAATCACAACATGGCAGCTGGAATCAAAGGCTGAGAGTTTCAAGAGAGAGTAAGAGGTAGGCATAAGTCATATCATGTTTTATGATCTAGCCATAGAAGTCAAACAATGTCACTTCTATATTCTTTGTGCTAAGGCAGTTACAGAGATTTACTCAGTTTCAAGGGGAAGTAAAATAGCTTTGATAGAGGAATACAGTCTTACTAGGAGAAGACAATGTTATCATGAAACATGTGTGCATGTGTTCCGGCCATCTTTAGAAAATATAATATTCTACAATGAACAATTACCTTTGGTTTAATAATATACACAGTACACACAACATTTTATTTAAACTTTATAACTATGACACTAGTTTCATCTCCAGTTCACAGATGGGAAACGTAAAGATGAGAATAGTTAAATAGACACTGTCACACAATAAATAGATAAACCATAATTAGAATTCAGGAATTCAATTCCAAAGATAATGTATCCATCCACTTACTACATTAAAAGTGATAATGAATTTTAAAAAATAATTCTCAAAATGATGATTTTGGTGGCAGGAATCAAGATATACTTGGAAAACTTTAGATAAAGTTCACAGAAAAGATACACTGGAAAGTAAGAAAGAACAGGAACCAGCCTCTCTGTTTCAAGGATAGAAATCACATATAAATAATTTATCTATATGTCCATAATACTAGTCATAATGTCCGACGGCAGCTCTAGAAGATGGTACTGCTTTTGGTTAATCACTTTCTGTCCTTAGTATCTGCTGTGACTTCGTCTACCTGGACACTGTTACCAACAACAGCTGACTTAGTCTACTTTAGTGTCTCAATTCCTGCTTGTATCACCCATCTCTGGGGGTGGCTCTGATTTGATATGTCCTACTAGACAAAACCCCATAAAGGATGTCATTACTGGTCAGCCATCAGCCTTTAGGGGCTGTCACCTGCTCCTAGCCCCGTCAGTGGCTGCCAGTATTTCAGATCACATGAGAAATTCATTATCCATCAATTCCAAAGGACCAGCCCTCAGCTACTTTCTCACACGCCGAATTTTGTTAGGTGCAGTGAAATCACGATAAACTATTTAATACTGAAACTTTAAATACAGAGATTTAAACATTCTGGATCATTTTCTACCCTCCAAGCAAGCAAAGAATTTATCAAGTGGTGTGTTTTGTGGACTCAGCAATTTATGGACATTTTTGCCCTGATGGTCTAGGCAATAGTTTTCGTGACTGGAATGACTCATAGTAGATGCTTACAATGGGCTTTCCTCATTGATTCTTGGAATCATTTAGAGAAACCATTGAAAATTTGAACCAAGAACTGTCCTAAGTTGACACTACAGTTACCAACATTCTCTGTCAAGATCTCTGAAAAATCCATTGACAAAAGTCTCTGCCTGCAAGTACCAGAAGGAAGCACCATAGGAAGTAGCAGCTGGCTCATCAGATTATTAGGGGTTGCCATCCTCTTCTGATGTCCCAGTGTGGGTAACTTTTACAAACACAGGAGAGGGAAGAAGTTCTTCAGAGAATGACTAGTTTTCTATGTTCCCTATCAGAAAATCTAATAAGTTAAAATATTCTGATATTCTTGGAAGAGAATATGACAGACACTGAAATTTTACATTCCATTTCATCCCTCAGATTCTCTGTGGAGTACATGATCCTGGAAAGGGTTAATAAAACTTCGACTAATGGAGGATATGTAAACTAAAGCCAAATAAACACAGAAGCTGCAAATTTTGGGAATGGGTTAATGAAGAATACATTGATTCTGTTGTTATTTTCAATTGATTAGGCCTAGAACCTAGCTGCTTATGAATATTTCTCAAAAAGTTACCAGAGGAAGATAGAATAAAATCAATATTCAATTCACTTGTCACAAATAACTTTATTGCCTTCAGTTACTAATACCATTAATCTCAAAGAGGTGAGCAGACATCCCTGAAAGCTCCCATTTACCAGTGACAAAAGACAGCCATAAAGCCGACTTTTCTATTTGTGGTTAGATTTCAAAATGCTGAAATAGTCTATAATAAAATGTGCTTTGTTCCTAGAAAACTAGGCAGCTTGTGTGACTTTTTACACCCTCTGTTGTTTATTTTTCTTTTTCCCCTTCTGACTTCAGGGATCTTTCTCAAACTTTAATTCTCAGTTAGCTCATACTGAACAAAATTCAGTATAAATTATAGCACCCTGTAGATGATAGTCCAGAAAACTGAGATTCGTATTTGACATTTTCCCTATTGTGTTTGCTCCTAAGTCCTCTTAATTCTACTTCCAGAATGTGCCTCAACCCACACATCTTATATATCTGTGTCTGTGGCTATTTCTAAGCCAACATTGTCTCTTGCTTGAACCACTGTCTGTACTAACCTCCAGATTTATCTTCCCATTTTATCTCTTGATCCTTACCAATTCATTCTCTATAGAACAATCAGAGAATTATTTGTAAATCATCAATTGAATCACATGCTATTTCCCACCTTAAAAACTTTGAGTGGTTTTACATTGCATTTAGAATGAAATCAAAACTTTCATTAAAATTCCAACTTAAAAGTTTTAGCTGTAAGGTCCCAGTTGAAATATCTCCTCCGTTAAGGCTATAGGTGATGGATGATTTTTATTTTCTTCTTCACATCCAGATAGCTGGGAATTGAGTGATTTCTGGGCAAGTGCATGCACAACTCTCTCCCTACAGCTGGTTGCCCTAGCCCTTTTCAGGGGGAGCAGCTGGTGACCCTATGATCTCATGCCTGCTCATTCCCCTTTAAGCCCAGCAGCGACAGTGTTTCCAGCTGTTGCTAGTTCTGGAACATCCTTTTTTTTTCTTCCCCTACATCACACCATTCCTCCTTAAATAGTTCTTTATTAAATTTTACAAAAATTTGCCAGATTGCAAGTGAAATCTCTTTCCTGAAAGGAAGTTGACTGATAAAGTACCTGGTAGTAGAGGTGGCCCGGAAAGTGGGTTCTCAAATGGGATAGCTCCACACATGTGAGGAACACATAATCTTTTTGTAGTAAGAAACAGCACACTAGTAATCCAGAATTTATGGAGTCTTTACGATTACTTGCATTTTCACTTGTGTGGCACAAGCTGAAATGCAACTTAGCAGTTAAGGGACTGGGAGGTCCAGGGCTCTGGCCCGCGGTCCTGTGGTAGCCAGAGTGACTATATGGATTGCAGATCAGCTAGCTGTCTTCAAAGGCCCTAGAATTCATACATGAAAAAGGCCAAATTCAGGGTTGCACAAATACAACCCAAAACATGAAAATTAGAAATCTTCAAGGGCTTCTTTGAGGGACCCTCTCCTCTCCTATAATCACAGGACAGATACAGCTAAAAACCACATGTAGGACTGCTTGTAAACACTGCAGAGAGGCAGTGCCAATTCAAAGCTTAATCCCACAAAAATAAAAAGCACTTTACCTCCCAACCCTGTCTGAGGGAATAAGAATTTTCTTGAATGGAATATTTCATGACTGTTTCTGGAGTGACTGTGTTATAAAGAAACACCAATTTTCCTTGTTACTCACTGCCACTACCCCCCACATTTCTTGTGCCTGTTATAGGTATTAAATTTCAACATGGCCCAGACAGAGATGAGACAATTTTACACTCAAATGTTTATATGTGGTAGAACCACCCCAGTTTGTATTAGCAAGAATCAGGAGTATGTACAGCAGTAGATTTGATGGGTATCAGACCAATGAGGATAAAAACCATTGTTTGACTGGACAAAAATAATCGATATGCATATACTCACAAAATTTAGTGTGCTTTAAAAGGTTTAATCATTTAGGTTGGCTAATTATAGGCTACATTTATGATCTATCATAACAGTGGAAATACTTTAATTATGTATATGCAAAGATGTTAAAATCTGGAAATATTCTAAATCCAACTGGTCTCAGGCATTTTAGATAAGGGATGCTCAACCAGTGTGTATATGTGTACTGTAGAAGTTAAAAGTTTCAGGAAAATAGAAATATTCAATCCATTTGATATTGAAAACTGTTCAGAGACTCCACCAACCATACCTTTGTGAAGGGTTATTAATGTCCTTGAAAAGCTCTGTGGTGGCCACGTCGTATATGCTGGAGATCATGGTGGGGATGCCCACTAGCTCACTTTCATTAACGAGATAAATCCCAACTTTGTGCATTTCAGTATTAGTTAAGCATTGATACTCTAAATGGGAGATTTAAAGACCAGAGAATAAAGATCTACTTCCGATATGGGAACATCCTGTAGTATTCACTCTAATTTAATATAAGATTATGAGTCAAATGCTTTGAAAAAAAATTATTCTTTATTGATTTTAAATAATATGGTGATTTTTTTCCTGTGTTTTTTCAGTCATAATAATTCAGATTTTGTTTGTTTGCTATTTGCTATTTTGGTTTCAAGCCCTTTTTTAAAAACAAAGTCTAGTTTCTTACAAGGCCATGCCCCCACACACGTACACACACAGGGTGAGCATCCCTTATCTAAAATGCCTGAGACCAGAAGTTTTAGATTCAGAATATTTTCAGATTTTAAAATTTTTGCATATACCTACTTAAATATCTTGGATATGGGAACCATGTCTAAACACAAAATTTATGCATGTACCTTATAAACATGGCCTGAAGGTAATTTTATATACTATTTTAAATATTTTCTTGCATAAAAAATTAGTGTACATGGAACCAGAAGTCTGTATCAGACACCCACGTGAACAGTCTGTGGTTGTTTGGAATCACCATCATTCCTAACTCTGAATTTATATGTGTGATAAGCAATCTTTTTCTTATACCTATTTACTTAGAAGTAAAAATTACAACATACCATTAATATAGTGAAAAAAATAATGTTTTCAGAATAACTAAGCAGCATAGTAGCATCACAAAAATACCCGTCTCAGCTGTTAACAGCAACAAGAAACAATGGCACTTATAATGCTGTGATTTGATTAAAAGGTCACTGCATATGGTTTTCTGTTTGTTTGTTTTTGGTGAAAAGGAAGATCAGAAGTGGTTGAGGGGCCAGGAGGTGGGTCCCCTAGGGATTAGGGGCATGCTGCTGGATGGCTTTTTTTTTTTTTTAAGGGCCTGGGTCTCCCTCACTTGCCTAGTGACCTTGTGGTCTGAAACCTAGTATTGGCCTGCACATGTGCCATTTTATTACCCTTTTGGGGTGTGTTTGTGTAGGGACATAAAGGCATTCATGGAAAGCTGAAGACGGGTGGGAGGGGGTCTTTTTTCCCTTAGGGATATCAAATAGACTGAAGAGTTGTGCATCTTCATTTTAACTGCAACTCATCACATGAAACCAGGCATGGAATTTTCCAGTCATACCATCACGTTAGTGTTCAAAAAGTTGTGCATTTTGGATTTCAGATTTTTTAACTAGGGATGCTCAAACTGCGTGTGTGTGCAGGTCTGTGTGTCTGCGTGGATAATTTCAACTGAAGTTAAAAGAGGAGCATTGATAAGCATGTGGAAAAAATCAAGACTTCTGAATAGAAGCATGATTGGAAATCTACTGGTCAAAGCGATTGACCTATTACTTTTAGAATTATCCCTTTTCTTTCTAAGAGAAAGGTGATGAGTTATTACTGTCAGAAGCACAGTGTCCTCCGAGAACACATAAATAATATTTAGTGACTCAGTCATTGCTTCAGTCAATTCCTCAAGTACCTTGGGATAAGTGTTATTAAGATCTGATAATTGGGTAGAATCCAATTTTTAATGTAATCTTTGATATGAAACTCTCCTGTTTTACTAGCCTAGCAGATATCTAGTTATTGGCAGGTGTTGGAAATTGAAGAAATCACTTTAAAGTATCTTTTTGGATATTGTTTTTCCTATATGCCTAGTAAAATAAAAGTGGATTTAAAATTTATATTTTTTTAGGATTTCCAGAAAGAGAGAACATGTATATTAGGAAAAACATTTTATACTGTGACATTACAAATAATGATTAATAAAATTTGTCAAATATGTTAGTAAATTTTATTAATCATTATTTTTAATGTCATGATATTGGTTTTTTCTGGATAATATATTTTAAGCTCACAGAAAAATATTCACCACTTTGCTTGAAATTGAGTTTTCAGAAAACCTAATAGAAATAACAACAAAAAGATGTTTAACATTTGTTGAGAATTATGTACTACGTCTTGTGCACTAAATACTTTATACGGATAATCTTATTGAATCTACAGATCTAAATTATTATCCATGTAGTATGGTATACAATTTCACAAATGAGGGAACTAGGCTTGGAGAATTCAAGTAATTTACCCCTGGTCATACTATGTGTAGGTAGGGAAAGTGGCAAGGACAGGATCGAAACCAAGGCAATGTTCTCTGAACCCACAGTCTATTAAACTATTTTCCCATTTATGATACTTCAAGAGAATTATATTTATTGTACTGGGTGGGGATAGCAGAACTAGGAAAAACTAGGGGATTAACATCCCAAAAGAAGTATGAAATTAGAGGTGAAAGAAAATTTAGAAGCCATCTGGTTAAACTAATTCCTTTTACTGATAAAGAACATGAGGTCCTAAGAGTATAATGTAAAACTCAGATCGCTTAGGTCACCCCTTACAAACTATGGACATTTGGACCTCTTAATTCCTCAGTTTTCTCATTTGTAGAATGGATATGATAGTAGAGCCTCCCACAGAGGATTATGCCAGGATTCCATGTCATCCATAATACAGGTATCTAGCTGTCTCTCTTTCTAAAGTTTGTATTTAAGATCAAGATGGATTAAAGACTTTAATGTAAGGTATAAGCATTCTAGAAGAAAATGTAGGAAGAACTATTCTAGACATAGGCCTAGGCAAAGAATTTACTCAAAGGTAGATACCAGTAAATACAGCAACAACAAAAAGGAATAAATGGATTTAATTTAATTAAAAAGCTTCTGCCCAGCAAAGGAAATCATTAACAGTTAAAAAGGGAAGTTACATAATGGGAGAAAATACTCGCAAACTATACAACTGATAAAAGACTAATTTTGAGAATCTGTAAAGAACTCAGCAAGAAAAAAATCAAACAACCCCATTAAAAAGTGGCAAAGTCATGAAAAAAAATTTTTTTAAGATGATAGACAAACAAAAGCCAACAGATATATGAAAAAATGTTCAATATCACTAATCATCAGGAAAATGTAAATTAAAACCATAATGATATGGAGTAGGGTTTTCAAGGTGCCCGCCAAGAAGACAGTGATATACCACCTTACCCCTGTCAGGATCACCATTATAAAAAAGACAAAAAACAATGGATGCAGGGAAAAAGGTATGCTTTACACTATTGGTGAGACTGTGAATTAGCATAACCTCTGTGGAGAACAGTGTGGAGTTTCCTCAAAGAGCTAAGAGGAGACCTACCATTTGGTCAAGCAATCCCATTCCTGGGTATTTACCCAAAGGAATAGCCATCATTTTATCAAAAAGACACCTGCACTCAAAGGTTTATCGTTGCATAATTCACAATTGCAAAGATGTGGACTCGACCTAAATTCCCATCAATAACGAGTGGATAAAGAAAATGTCTTAAATATGTATGTGCTATGGAGGACTACTCAGCTGTAAAAAGGAATGAGATGTCATTTGCAGCAATTTGGATGGAAGTGGAGAGAGAGCATTATCCTAAGTAAAGTA
>NW_003852404.1:33355447-33357198 GCF_000181295.1 Otolemur garnettii
GGGATGACTAAACAAATGTCGACTGGCATGAGCCACTTTATAGTCTAATTCTTAGAGATATTAGAAAAGAGAATAAGAAAGCATCTGGTCAGGAGCACACTTCGCAAAATCAAAACTCAAATTTTTATCATCAGCAGGAGTGAGGGCTCCATTTTCTTTAGGTTTCTTGGGGGCTTATTTGTAGATGGGAGGTTCCTACCCATAAGAAAGCACCACTCTAAAAGCAATAGAAAAGCCTATCAACATTTGTCTCTCCAAACTGAACAGTCATTGTCTTGGCTAACAAGAAATACTTAGTCAGCAGTTGTTGGCAATGGTTTATCTGTTTAAACATGTCAGAGTTGCTCTCTCTGAAATTTTAGTGGTCTTTCTCACAAGGGCTCAGGATGGTTATTTCAGGTCCAGAAATCATGACTTCATAAAAGTAAGACAAAGGAAGGGTATGATTCCAGGCTCCTCTATCTTTTTTATCAGGAAAACCAAAGCCTTCCAAGAAAACCCCAGCAAACCGTGTCAATATCTTATCTGCTGGACTCAGGGACCCCAGGTTGTCCAATCTGCTTTCTATGGTAGGCAGGTGTAGAGGTGAGGGGGTAGTTGCCCTTTTCTCAGAAAGTTCTTTGAACGATCAATGCACAATTAAGGCAGATTAATAAGACAGGGAAGTTTATTTAATATACTACCGGGGAGAGTCACAGTGATTACTCAGAATCTGCATGAATATCTGATGTGTTTACACCTGCTCTTTTGGACAGGAGAGGGAGACAAGGAATACAGGTAATTCTGTTTAGGGGGAACAAATGGTGCTAGGGAGGAGAAATGGATGGAAAAATCAGATTGGCTTGTAAATGACTCTCTTTGAAAATTAAATTAACCTGAACAAATTAAATTAACCTGATAGTATTATAGTTAAAAGATTTGGACCCGGTCTGGTAGTATCCTAGATCCTCCTTCCTTCAGTATGTTGAGATAACAGGGAGAAGAAGGGAAGTTAATTGCTTCTTTGAACTTTTTTTTTAAAATTAAATCATAGCTATGTACATTAATGCAATCATGGGGTACAATGTGCTGGTTTTTTATACCATTTGAAATATTTTCATCAAACTGGTTAACATAACCTTCATGGCATTTTCTTAGTTATTGTGCTCAGATATTTATACTCTACCAGGGGTCCTCAACCTTGTTAAACAGGGGGCCAGGTTACTGTCCCTCAGACTGTTGGAGGGTTGAACTGTGGGCCTGAGACAAGTCAACTGCTAAGCAAGACAGGCAGCAGCAGTAAAAACACCAGCGGGATGGATAAAAGTTTTCCTCGGGCCATAGTTTGAGGACCCCAGTGATTTAACATGTACCCTTGCAAAATGCATCGTAGGTGTGTTCCCACCAATTACCCTCCCTCCACCAATTCTCCTCCCTCCTCTCCCCTTCCTCTCCTCTGTCCCCTTCTTGGATATTTTTTCTACATTGGATATTCTTTCTTCCATTCTTGAGATACTTTGCTAAGAAGAATATGTTCCAGCTCCATCCATGTAAACATGAAAGAAGTAAAGTCTCCATCTTTTTTAAGGCTTCATTATATTCCATGGTGTGCATATACCACAATTTATTAATCCGTTCGTAAGTCAATGGGCACTTGGGCTTCTTCCATGACTTAGCAATTATGAATTGGGCTGCAATAAACATTCTGGTGCAAATATCTTTGTTATAAAGTGATTTTTGGTCTTCTGGATATATACCTCATAGAGAAATTG
>NW_003852404.1:33358300-33361439 GCF_000181295.1 Otolemur garnettii
AAGGAGTCACTTTTGGGGGTGAAATTTGCTGAGCTGCTTCAAAGGCAATAGGGAGGAGAGTTGTAAATGGACTTTGACTAGTCAACTGTATTATTTTGATTTATGATTATTACATTCATGTAGTAGCTACATAATGTAATGATGTGGATATATATTAATGGAAATAGGCAAAGATGCTGCCACTTGAAGGGTAACTATTAAGTTCTAGGCTGTCTGTTAGGCACTTTAAGGGAATTATTCCATTTATTCCTCAAAACATCCTTTGAGAAAATAGATAAACTAAGATTCAAAAAGGATAAGCCTCTTGCAAAGATCTTATACATAGTATTTGAACCTAGGTCTGACTAACTAGAAAGTCTATGTTTACAAGTGGAACATAAATAAATGAAGAAGATTATAGAATAACAACTACCAGTTAGTGACTGTTTCTTAATTGTCAGGCATTATAAAAGTTACCACATTTTAAAACAAATCACCACATTTACCCTCACAACAATCCTATGAGATATTCTTATCCCCATTTTATATGTGTATCTGGATAAATGGAGTCTAAAAAAGTTGTCTAGCTTGTCTAAGTTTATTCAGCTCCAAATTTGAGGCTGGAGTTGTCTTACATCAAACAACGCTAAACAATTTAGTGGTTCCTAACCATTAATATAGTTTTCTATCTGTTATCTAGATATGGTAGAGTTTTGTCTAACCTCTTGTTTTAACATGTAATGAATCTAGAAATATACAGAATACAACAATCATTCCTCCTCAATGTCTCCTCTGTACATACCAGAAATAAAGTCCCAGGTAAATGGCCTCAGAAGAAGGAAAGGAGGTGTATGCAATTTCAGCGATATCTGGCATAAGTTTTCTACCTTATTAATGATACGGAATAGATTTGAGGTTAAATAGAAAAAGTCATCTAGAAACAATTTGCTCTACTGCTTTTGCTCATGATGCCAAATATTCTTTATTTAAAGCCTCTATAATGCAAATAAGACAACAGGAAAAAAAAGCATCCTAAGACCAATGTCTCCTCCAACATAATGGCTCTAATATTCTCCTTGGTGTGTTAGAACATTCCAGAACTAACAGTTATACTGAAATGAGGAAGAGACAAATGTAACCCATTATCTTTGTTGACAATGAGGTAATAGTGGCATGTCTTTATCAGGTTTAGAATGGTCACTCTGTGGGGATGAGGGATAAAAACAAACTTTTTCCCTGATAAGTTGACTTTAAAGATTTTTTGATGGTATAAATCCCATCAGATGCGATCATAAAGGGTTTCAGAAAGAAACCCTATGTTTCAATATAGTCCACTGAGCAGAATAAAAACATTTGCCCCATAGGCATCAAATACACAGGAAAAAGAGCACATACAATGGCTGATGGCAACCACCATCGGAAAAATAATTAAAATTAAAAAAATGTGAGATTTTATTGCCAGCACAACTATTATGGGTATATAAAATAAATTCCGTGCCTCAGGTATTCATCCAGTCTGAACATCTAAATAATGTTATTTCTCTAAGTGTCTGTCAGTTCTGTTTGTTATTCTCTTGAACTGAACTTACACGTGAACCTGTGCCCTCTAGTGATGAATGAGTGTGACTTTATGCAACACTGATTTCAAAGAGCAGGTTATTAGGCATTTCAAGTCCCTCTGTTCCCTTCAGTTTAATAACCATTACATAACCAGTAGCTTGAAGCTATAAACATATGACATTGTAATTTGTAACACAATTGTTTTTTCCTTTTTGTTTATAAGACAAACACATACATATTGAACCTACGTGTTTTCAGAATAATGGAAATATCTAAAACTTCATTCTGAGTTTCTAACAATAATACTTTCATAACATCATGGCCTCTTTATTGTAATAATAGTAATTACAAATAATAGTCACAACTAACATTAGCTATTGATGAATGTTAGATTCTATAAATATTTTATTAGCCTAATTTCACTTAATTTTCTCAACAAGTTTATAAAATATGTGTTATTATTTTTATTTCATGATTAAAAAGACCCTGAGAGAGGTAAATAACTTGCCCAAGATTGTACAGCTCGTAAGTGGAAACTTATTTGAGCCCAGAGTCTGAACATACATGGACAATGGTAAAGAAATTCACATTGTGCAAATCCTAGAATTAAAACTCTAATTTAAAAATTTCCATATGACATTTAATTATAACCATTTCCTGATGCAAAAGTGGGAGTAATTATGGCCATTGCTCCTCAATTCATAGCAATGCCTTTTTCATAGCTGGTGACCCAATAAATGTTTGCTGAATGAAGAAATGAATCAGTAATACAATACAGAGAAGTGCTAATGCTTTAGTGATTTAGAGTAGTCTTACCTCCTTACTGAAGTATAGATATTTGCTCATACTATAAAGTTTGAGTTTAATGATTTGCACTGTTGATTATTTGTACATGGATCATATGTGTTCTGTGTGATTTTTTTTCTATCGAATATGTGTTGTGCCACTTTTATCTGGTCCTCTTGATAGAGATCTTAGCTCAGAGGCACAGGATCAAAGCCCTCAGCAGATTTAAACAGAAACAGACATTCACCTGTGTAGTAGGATAACTTACCAAAGAGACAGTCTTCTCTGCTTGCTGTCTGGAAGAACAGCTTTATAAAAACCTGCTCCTCATGGCACTTTTTTTCCTCAGGAAATCAGATGATGGTCCCAGTTCTACAGCGTGACTTTTACATGGATTCTGGGCTATCTTTGCCAGTGCTCCCCTGTCTCGGAGATAATTGAGAAGCTAACATACACACAACTACATAAAATACAATGTGTGTATATGTGTGGGCAAAACTTTTAAACTGCACATGAACCTTATGGCCACCCCGTACTTCATATTACATTTGCATTGTATACTGATAATGAAAGACTGTGGGGCAAAGATGTTGAACTAAAAAGCTGTGGTAGATAACATTAAGTGGGGAGGAATATTTGAGAAGAGAGTCACTGCACAAGGGATCGCTTTCCCATATGATTCTGTGTTATTCTTCCCAATAGAGCATTAGGCAGTGAGTGTGCAGAGGAGAGTCATCTCTGTTGTTTGGCTCGACCTGCTTTTCACCTGTTCCTTTCTCCTTGCTGCTCTTCTCAGGAGCACTGTACGTGATTG
>NW_003852404.1:33362366-33399065 GCF_000181295.1 Otolemur garnettii
CCTGTCCTCAAAGGCGAGGGGAGGTTAAGGAAGTTACAAGGCCACTATCTAGGCTCAGCACAGACCAAGGCAAGGGCATACAGATAACATAGGCATCTGCTGCAGTAGAGGCAGGAGTGTTACAGGCTGTCTGGCTAATGCCTGTACAGAGGGACTAGGACAGATCATCTTTAGGTCTGCTTTGACTCTCATGCCTCATGATCACCTTCTCAGAAAGGCGTTCCCTGACCAGCGTACAAAATATATCACCCTCCGTCACAAGCCTCTTTTCTATTTTTCTTCTTGGCTCTTTCCTTCTTTCCTTGCTTTTCCTCTATCTTGGTTCTCCCTATCCTCTTTCTTTCCTTCCATTCTAATTTCCTTCTTTTGTATATCGACATTACACCACCTAATTGCTTATTTCTGCCTTATAGCATCTAGAGGAGTGCTCAATCCATAAATATTGAGTGAATGGTTTTCTAAACAATCAGATAACTTCAACCTCACCTTGCTAAGTTGTAGAAAAAGATAGCTTATTTTTCAAGAGCTTGACAGCTGGTGCTGCTGTTTCTAATTTAGGAACACATTAAAGAAAGTTTTTTGCTTGTTTTTTTTTTTTTTTGTTTATTAAAAAAAATTACTAAGGCAATACTGTACATCAGGCAAATCTACCACCAATTTTAACCAATGGTCACCATCTAATCCTAGCTTTTTGAACCTCACCAGGAGTTTTTGGTCAGCTAATATTATGCTCTCAAAGAATGCTAGTTGTCACTTAAATTGGAATAAAACTCTCTTCTCTGATACTATTTATACTTTGGTATTATTTTGCCTGTCAGTGATACCTATAGTTACCAATAGGTAACTATAGATGCCAAGTAGAATTATGAACCAGTGGTCTAGTGATAGAGCAGTCAGCATCTTTATATCTGATTGGAATTTTTGTGTAGAGTATCTTTACTAAGATCTCTAGTAAATGAAACCACTTAGATATGAGTACCTGTATATCTTTCCCTTAACTGTTCTAATTTTTATCGTTTTATCACATTTACTTTAATATCTTTATCAATGCCTTTTTTTAACTGAAACATTTAAAAGTTTCAGACATCATGCTAGTTTTTCTTAAACACTCCAGCATGTATCTTATCAAAACAGGGACATCCTTCTACAGAAACATTATTATCAGTTTTTAATCTGAAGAAGTTGAATATCATCTCAATGTTATCCAAAATACAGTTCTATTCAAATTTCTCTAGTTGTTTCATATATGTCCTTTATAGTTGTGGGAATGTGGGTTTTAGTTTTCTTACCTTTTAGCTCCTAATCTATCCAGAAGAACAAAAATCATTTTACTATAAGGACATTTACACCAGCATGTTTACACCAGCTCAACTTACAATTATCCAAGTGTTCGTCAACCCATGAATGGATTAACAAGCTATGGTATGTGTGTTCCACGGAGTACTATCCAGTGTTAGGAAAAGATGGAGAGTTTGCATTTTTGGAGTTTACTTGGATGGAGCTGAAACACATTCTTCTTA
Source organism: Otolemur garnettii (assembly GCF_000181295.1). Taxonomy (NCBI): domain Eukaryota; kingdom Metazoa; phylum Chordata; class Mammalia; order Primates; family Galagidae; genus Otolemur; species Otolemur garnettii. Next base: position 33,363,887 of record NW_003852404.1, read on the forward strand.
GTAAAGCATCTCAAGAATGGGGAAAAATGTATCCAATGCACTCAACACTAATATGATATCAAAATATAAACAACTTTTTGCCCACAAGAAAGAAGAAACACAAACACATTCTATCAAGAGGGAGGGGAGAGGGCAGAAGGGAGGCAATTGGCAGGGTCCCACCTAGTGTGCACAGTGTGAGGGTGTTCAGCCCGCCCCCGGTGAAGGGCTCAACTCAACTTGAACTTTACCTTGAAATCGAAAACAGTGTAACCTAAACATTATTCCCTCATGTTAATCTAAAATAAACAACAACAACAACAAAAAGGATCACAATGTGCATTTAGTTGTTGTGTTACCCTGGTTTTCTTTAGTCTAAAACCATCTCTTTCTCTCTTTTTTTTTTTGGTTATTTTTGTTTGTTTGTTTGTTTTGGTCTTTTATGACTTAACAACTTACCCAAATCCAGGCCAGTTGTTTTGTAAAATGTTGTACAATTTAAACATTTTTGTTTTCTCATTTTTAATTTCTGATTAAACATTTTTTGCAGGACTATGACATGGCCTTATGTGGTGTTGTGACTTCTCATTACATCATATCAGGAGTACATAATGCTAATTTGTCCCATTACTGGTAAATGCTTACTTTGCTCCACAGTTTAAGATGGTTTCAGTGTGCAAAAGTATCCTTTTCTCTTCATAATCCATTTAATCTACTGGATAAAACTTTAAGAATGTGCCGAAATCAATTCTTACATAGTTGGCTTGTGTCTTTCTTTCTACCCATGGTAGCTGGCATTCTTTTGTTAAGAAGAACTTTTCCTCTGCCTACCACCTGTCATTTTGTTGACTTTGTAAAAAATGCAATATATTATAATTTATTTTCTGTTGGTTTTTTAATACTCAAATTGTCCCCAAATTATCCAGTTGGCTCTTTCAACCTTGCCTCTATGCTTTTTTTAATGTCTCCATTATTCACTGTACTTTCTTGCTTTCAAAATTATAAAAACATTTAAATGCACCAGTGTTTTTCCTGGCCTCAGCCATTTCTCAAAGGAACACAAGCTCCTTTATGGGGAGGATTGTAGTTAGAACCCAAGATGTTGGCATCAGATGAGCACATTAATATTAGGGTGGGCATGAGCAATTTCCACTTCTATTATGTACAGTCCATTTCTATTCTTTTACTCTTGTTCCTACTTACTGAATTTTGGATTTTATACAATTAAAGCTTTCCTTTCTTTGTGTTTTCCTCAGTTAAGTATTTAATTTTAAATGCTGCTACCTAAAATTCTGTGTGATTCCTAAAGCTTGGCAGAGGGAGAGGATGCCTCTGCCTCCATCTGACGGCATGAAAGCTCTCGAGTTCCACACTTCATACACGTCTTTCTCAGTCACCTCTGTTTGCCTTTCATCTGATTTTTACAGATGTTTTGAAGTTCCCAAAATAAATAGAGATAATCAGTGAACCACAATATCTGGAAGATAAAGCAAACGCTTACCTGTTTGCTTTGCCATCTGCTTCATTTTGGATTGGATAAGTACATATTCAATACCCGCAAACAGCATGCAGTTCTCAAATACCCGTGGTGATTGGCTCCAATTCCATCTGGTTGATTCTGATTATTTCATTACAATTGTTCAGATTTATAAACCTAGCAATTAAAAGTACTTAGACATGTTAATACCTATGTAGCCCTTAACCACCATGCCTCAAAAAAGTGTGTGTGGGGGGGCTGTGTGTGAGGTTTTATAAGACATTGTTACATTGTTTCATTGAAGGGACTGTTATTATTCTAATGGAACACGTTATACATGCGTATTATTTTAAAAAGGTTTCTTTCTTTCTTTCTTCACTTTTGGAGTTGTCAAGCCTCCATTTACAAATAGAAGATTAACTATAGTTTATTTTAATTGTTCCAAATTTGACAGTGGTGAAGAGTAACAATACAAATCCCAGCTTTTTCTTTCTTCTTTTTTTTTTTTTTAGCAATGTTTTTATGCGAAGATTAAAAGTGTCTGTGACTTGTTCTAGAGTAATAATTTTAATTGGCTTGAGCCCATTAACTGCAGGGGAAAACACCTGGCAAGGCGGTTGGGCGCAGCCCATTCTTGTTAACCTTTCAGCCTTCACAATAACTATCAGCAGGCTCTGAGTCAGGGCCTCTAACAAACCGGCATTAAAGTTGCTGACAGCTAATAACTTTTTATAGGTTTCCAGGACCAAATAAAAGAAAATGTTCTGATTAATTAGAATCAAAGCATTTTCAAATTCCGTAACCCTAGAATTGAATAAATTTTTAGATATATAAAATAAAATAAAGATCCATGTGGCCTTTCAAAAGACATTTGCCTATGCACAAAATAAATTTTTAATGTATAATATTTTAGCTATTTTACTCCAGCTTAATTTGTAGCTACTGTGCTCTTTTATTTTTTAGTAAAAGAGGCAATAGCTAGAGAACTAAAAAATTAGCTTGCCAACTATAGAAATAAAATTTTAACTGGGTTCTTTGAACATGTAAAAGAATTTCTGCTAGAGCAGCGGTTCTCAACCTGTGAGTCGCGACCCCTTTTTAATAATGAAAATACATTGCAGCATTAGGAAGGTTGAGAACCACTGTGCTAGAGAATTATAGAAGCCCTTTAATCCCCAATAATTGTGGGAGATTACATCTCATTCCTACAGGGAAAACTTTTTCTTTCTTTCTTTTGCTTTTTCTTTCTTTCTTTTTGGCTTTGACTATAAGAAAACCAATCTGCAGGTGGACACTGTGTGTAAAAAGAACCTGTGGAAACTAAGGTGGGCTTGAGTATATGCAGGCGATTACCAGAGGCAGCTTTCACTGGGACAGCTACCATCCTATAGGAACCTACAGAATTCATTTTCTTTCTCAAATCAGACAGCTGCCTTTCTACATTAGTAGAAAGAAAGCATAGATAGGGATTGAGTAGGAAGCCAGTTTACATCATTGCTGACTTTAAGTAAAAACAGTTGAGGTCCATTATTGTACCAGAATGTGAGATTTCCTAGGGATTGGTCTCAGGAACCATGGTTAAGGTAGGATAGAGAACCTCTGTCTATACCCATGATTCAGCTCCAGTAAAATCATTTTTGTGAATGAAGTAACACTCCTCAGAGTGGAGACCTAATAGACTGAGATGAAAACATCACCCAGTTTCCAAGCTTCCCACCCAATCTTGGAGACCCTGTTGAAAACAACAGCTCCTGTGGTTTGAATGCTTGTCTCCTCCCAAACTCATGCTAAAATTTAATCGTTACTATAGCAGTTTTTAAAACTGAGAACTTTAAGAAGTTATTAGACCAGGAGGACTCTGCCCTGGGAATGGATCAATGCTATGCTGTTATCATGGTAGTGGGTTTGTTATCGCAGAAGGAAATGGCTTTCTTATACAAGGATGAGCTTGGCCCCTTTCTCTCTCTCTTGCACTCTGCTTGCTCTGCTGCCATGTTGTGATATAGCAAGAATTTCCTCACTAGCTGCTAGCATTTTAATCATGGACTTCTTAGCCTCTAGAACTTGCTGTTTGCAAGATAATACCATTGCAAGACGATGACTTTGTCTAAGATTCTGTAGAAGTAAATTTAAGTAAGGCCTGAACTTCTTAGAATAGATTAGTCTTAGTCTTTCTTTCTTTCTTTCTCTTTCCTTCCTTTCCTTTTTTTTTTAAACAAAGAATGCAAGTATTTACTAGTAGAAAATGCAGTAGGATAATACTTTGAGATATAAGTCATTGTTTTTTATTTAATTATTTTTTTTAGAGACAGGATGTCACTCTTGTTCATGCTGGTCTTGAATTCCTGAACTCAAGAGATCCAGACTCCCAAAGTGCTAGCATTACAAGTATAAGCCACCATGCTGAGCTTAAACTATAGTTACTTGTAGCTTTATTCTAGAGAAAGCACCCAATATATTCCACATTTATGTTTTAGTAAATAGATATAACCAAGGTCTGAAATGAAGAAAAAAAGACAAACTTTCAAAAGAACTTTTGAAAAGATCTTTAAAACTCCTAGTTGAGAGAAAGGCTTTGGAATTTCTAAAAGCTTAAGGTTAAAACAAACAGAAGAATTGGAACACATGAACAGAGAAAACTGGTATTCCCCATGCTCAGTGATTCAATGAAATTTACTTGGAGTGAGAAGAAAGAAGAGATTATCAGATGATGAGCAAGAACGTGTATATGGTAGAGTCCCTATGGCCTGGTTCTCCATACTTGCTTGAAAACTGGGGAGGCACAGACAGATTCCCAAATCTGAGAGCAATATCTCGTCTGTTTCCCAGTGAGTACCCCAGAAAATCCCAGACCTCCCCCAGTACCCATGTGGGAACAGAAGATCAGCTGGAGCTGCACATCTAAGATAAGAGAGCCTGGGGCAGCCTCACAGAATTTCTTACAGTGGCAAGGTAGAGCATTTCTTGTGTATTTAGGAGGCTGCAGACTTGCAAAGAGAATTCCTGCAGGCAAGAGGCACTTGGTGAGGTAGGTGAGAGGGCAAGAGTGCCTGAGGCAGAGAGGGTAGAAGGAGGCTGAGTTTCCATGATAATGGTGTTAATCCAATCAGGAGGATAGAGCTCTCCGGACCTAAATACCTCCTAAAAATCCCCCCTCATAAAACCATCACAATGGTGATTACAGGGCAATTCCTTTCCTTTCCTATCCTCCCTTCCTTTTTTTTTTTTTTTTTTTTTTTTGAAGTGGAGTCCTACTGGGTCACCCTGGGTAAAGGCCATCCTGGGTAGTGTGCAGTGTATCACCACAACTCCCTGCAGCCTCACACACCTATATTCAACCAGCCCTCCCAAATAGCTGGGATTAAAGGCACCCACCACCATGGCTGGCTAATTTTTTCATTTTCAGTGGACGTGGTAGTCTTGCTCTTTTTCATGTTGGTTTTGAGCTCTTGATTTCAAATGATACTCCCACCTTGGCCTCCCAGAGTGCTAGAATTACAAGCATGAACCACTGCACCCAGCCAGCAATTACTTTTCAACATGAGTTTTAGAGAGGGTCATTTTAAATATAGAAATTTGCATTTGAGTTATTTGTTTGTCAACTTTAATAAATCTTACTATACTGTCAGTTCCTGGAGGACAATGATTGAATGTCTTTAAATCTTTCTGATTTCCAGGCACAGTAGGAATAGTAGGAATCCCTACTATGAAAATAGTAGGAATTTAATAAGAATTTGTTCAATGATGTTGAACGGATTGATTGTCTTGGTAACCAGTTCATTTGTATAGTATTATCAGCTGTGATTCTCAGGTACTTTTATGCCTTCAGTGAGTCCTCAGACATAACCAGCCACAATGGCCATCAGCTAATACAAAGAAGGCATAAAAGAGAATTAAACAATAAGGTCTCCGTGACTTGAACACACAGATACCTCATCTCAACAACTGTTACCTCCACTTCTTGAAGTACTTCTTGGCTTTATTTCTAACGCACTCCACTCATCTGGTTTATACTTACTCAATTCTGCTTTGTCCTCTAGCTGAACTTATCCAGTCTTCAAACTATTAATTGCTTCTGAATAAATATCTGGCCCACACTTCTCTCCTTAGCTCCACCTGCCTCCTTGACCTCTGTATCTAGATGTCTAGTCAGCTTCTAAAACCTGTATCCCCAGCTACAGGGGATCATGTGGCAGGAGGATTTCTTGAACTCAGAAGCAATCCTCAGGAGGTTGCAGTGAGTTATGATGACATGACTGAACTCTGCCTGGGGCAACAGAGCAAGACTGTCCCCTTTTCCCCCCAAAAGTGGGTGATTTTGTCTGGTGGAGAGTGGCTCTCATTTACATGTGCCTGTTCCCTTCAGTTCTAGTACATGGGCACTGGTTTAAAGCCCTGAGAATGAGCACAAGAGGGAAGACATGGAGAGACTGGGAGAGGTCTGCAGAAACAGGAGACAGAGGAAAAGCTGAATGAGTTTGGAAGGATAAGGGATTGCATCAAGCTGAGAAATTTAGGATCACAGGGTATAACTACACAACAAATATGCTAACTCTGGATGAATGATCACCAGCAATGTGAAAAAAGATTAGCTCAAGGCAAGGGGGTCCTTTTCCCAGGGATCAAGGTCACCTAACTGTCCTTGGTCAGAACACAATATACCAAGAATCAGTAAATTGTTCACAGACTAAATAGTGAGTGCCACCTGTTCTTATATGTCCTTTAAGCTAAGAATGATTTTTTACATTTTTAAATGTCTTAAAAATAATCAAAATAATTTGTAAAACTTGAATATTATAAGAAAATAAAATTTCATATAAAGCATCAATAAATAAAGTTTTATTGGAACATAGCCAATAGTAGAGTTGAAGACTTGCAATAGAGACTACATAGCTAATAAAGCCAAAATATATGATCTGGCCCTTTGCAGGTAAAGATTGCCCAGTCCTGCAATATAATCTCTTACAGAAGTAGCCTAGGGAGAAATAGAGGAATCAGAAGAACTGAGCTATAATCTGAAAAAGGCTGAATTAACCACAAAGGGACCATTGAATTATTGAATGTCCTAAATTTAACAAGATTAGACAAAGATTAAAGCTTAGCAAGAAATTGCAGGTGCTGCCAGGGTAGCCACATGGTCCCAACAGGCTCAGTGGGACGTCCTCAATTAGGAGATGTCTCATGGAGGGTGGTCTCTTGGTCTTCAACAGGCTCCGAGCAGATTTACACCGTATGTGAATATAATACTTTACAGCAGGTTGCAAGCACATAAGATTTTACTACAGCTGAAGCTTATGAGACCTCTAGGCAGAACGGTGAAATACATATATATATATATTTTTTCTCTTTTCTCCATCTTACAAGTCTGTTGGCAACCCTATATTCCTATTTTCTAAGGTACTAACCTCGCTCAGGCTGTTTTATTGATGTTTTGTGTCACTCTGAGCTTCTTCCCCTGTTTCCCACAAGACAGTGGAAGCACCTCATCCTTTTACTCTGAGATATGAATGTCTGATAGTTGTGGATATGTTAAGTGTTCCAAATATTCGGGAAAACATGGCGAGGGAGCTCAGGAAATTTCACTCTAAAATACAACTTCTTGGTATTTTGAATTGAGGCCCTTCTAGATAAAAAGGCATTGAGGGGGCTTCGGCTCTGAGCAAACCATAAACCGGACTGACCCAATCAAAGGCTCAAAGGGGCAATCATTGCCTCAACATATTACAGGAAAGAAGATCAAGAATACAACCCCACCCGGCCCGAATGACTTTAAATCCTGATACGGTATCTGTCTCTCAGGTTAATTTACAAGTCAGTTTCCCCCCTTCATCTGTCCTCCCCAGTACTACTTGTGTACAGCCAGTGCTGTGTGTCACCCCTGAACACAATTACTTGTACTCTTCATTTTCCCCTTCCCCTCTAAAAGGCCTGCATAAAAATATGTGGAGCCCCCTGGGCTGTTGAGTAATCACTCTGTGATTCTCCCTAGGCATATGGTATATAAATCTTCCCTTTATTAATCTTTCTTAACTGTGAGTTGATTTTTCAGGGAATTTTCAGGGGAAGGGCAAGATTCCCCTCATCCCTGCAATGTTTTATTAATGCAAGGGATAACTTCCCAATGGAAGAACTTAAGCTGTAATATGTAGTAGCATGCTTTTAAAATTTAAGCTGTAGATTCATGTCAACACAACAGTTCAATTTGTAAGAAATCCCATGTACATAGGTGTGGTTTTCCTTTATTTGCTCTGGAAATTTGCATTACATATTCTGATTTTAAAGAGACATCTGGATTTAATATGCCAATTGAAAAAAAGATATGGAAGTAGTCACCTCTTCCTTAAACCTAATTTTGAACTTAACACATTACTATTGTTCAGGAGTTATCATTTCTCTTATCAGTTACATAAACAACCATACCACTAATTAAAGCTACTTCCTCATTTACTAACGATTTTCAGTATTAGGTAATGTTTTATTTTATTTTACTTAATCCCTAAAAAGAACTGTGAATAGGCATTGTAATTTCAATTTTAAAGAGGAAAATAGTTATACGAATATATTTAATCATTTTTCCATTCAAAATTTTAGTCTGAAGGTGACCAAAACCTGGATTTAAGCTCAAGTCTGTGTAACCACAAAGTCTACGCTCATTCTTAAGAATAAGTTTAAAATTCTAACCACTACTTGACTCTAAGTTTGAAATACACTTTGGTAAATGACTTAGGTTTTCTTTGTTTTGTTTTGTAATTGCTGCATTTTTTATACATATGTCCTTGAAGGCATTTGTAGCCTCTCCCTTTTTTTTTCTCTAACCCTCAAGGTTAAAAGGCCCAGTTTAGCTATGACAGCATGGGACAGCATTCTTCTTGGTAAAGGAGATAATGCCAAGGTGGCAACTGATTGTGCAGAGTTAACCTTGAAGTTGTTCCATGTTAAATCAGTTTTACTTAGGGAAGTCTTTTCACCCCGAAGGTCTCTTTTATTCTGTCATACAATTTGCTGTCAAACTAAATGATGCATTTAAATTGAATGACCAAAGATAATGACTATAACAAGGGAGAGACCAGTACAATTACTGTTGTAATGTCATTGTGATATGAATGACCCTGTTCTGTTGGAGTCTTGATAGGAGGAGCGTCAAGTCATGGTAACCTGTGTCTTGGCCAAATAATGGTTTCCTGTGGGCTGGCATTTTTAAACAGTTGCCCAGAAGGTAAGTATTTGTTATAATTCAAGTTTATACATGATCGCAACACTAATTGGAAATAGAATGTAAAAATAAACTGAATAACATTAAAATCTGTTTCTTACTAGAGCTATATAGTATGGTAAAAATAATTGGAATCATAATCATACCCAGAAAATTGGTTTGGCTACGCTGTGAAGGAGAAAAGGAAGTAAACAAACATGTTCTTCAAAGACAATTTTGAGGTTGTAAGTTGGATTTTTGTGGCGGAGATTTTGGCACAGATTGCAGACTACCAGGATGATATCTCCTCTCTAACTCCTGCCCCCATCTTCCCTCTTTTCTTCTTTCCTACCTTCCTTCCTTTTCTTGTTCCTTCTTTTGCTACAGCATGAAAACCACAGAGATTAGTATCCTTTGGTTTTGTTGCACAGAAGGGATTCTTATAATTTTACTTCTGCCTTTCCAGTTTCAGTCATTTAAATTTAGCACCTGTATATACTTGGCTTAAATCAGTTAATTCTCAAAAGAAATGGACGATACAACTCCTGTTACTTTTTTCATGCACTTTTGTCCAGGTTTGGTCATTCCATAAGCCGCAGGAGAGAGACCAGAAAGTTTTGCTTCTTAAAAATGTACTCAATAACAGTCTGTACATTTTCTTAATTATTTATAAGTAGAAAGTCTCATAATCTTTTTTTATGATATGGTCTTAATGCCCTAGTTCAGAGACTTCACCTCATGAATATGGAATCTATTGATACTAGATTTTGATTTTGTGATTCTTACAGGGCCTTGGATTTGTTCCCACTCATAACAAGAATAGTGTTTTTGTTTGGTAACCAGGAGAAAAACTCAAAGTGCCTTCTTTTCTCTAGCAAAATTTATAACTATTTTGCATGTCCTTTTGTTAATTATATATTTCTTTCTCAATGATGGAATATGTAATTGGCTATTTATCTATAATATTGATCCTAAATTCCTTTTAAATTTTGATATTTATAATTTCTTATGATTCAGAAGAAATTAATTTTGAAGTCTTATCAACTGAAACTTAAAAATAATTTATATGAGAAATCTCCATATATAGGTCATTTTAAAAAATAGGCTTAAGTATTTAATAGTAATGAACGAACTGCAAGTAAATGTCAGGAAAAGCAACAAGGAAATAGGCATCTCTTTCTTCTATCTGGTGACTTCTCCCATTGCACGGATGGTGTTCCCAATCGTGCTTCAAGCATTAAAGTACAATTCAGCATAACTCCTTATAATTTTGGTACAGCTGATTTTTGCTACTTTCTGAAAAGATCCCAGTCCTTCCTTACAGCTCAGTGTTGTAGATTTTCTTCTTATCTCTAAGGTTTTTGTTCTTATCTTTGTTTTTCCCTTCTGTGGGTAACCATCATCATAATAGAATTCCTATTAAAATGTTGATTTTTGATTCTCCGTCTTCGTGAATGGTGAGTGCGGGCCTCCTAAATTGAAGTTACCTAGTGGGGAGCCCCAGAATCTGTCTTGGAGCAAGTGTTTCGGAGTGAGTGTAACATTTATACAGAGTAACATTTGAGATTTGTAACCTGAAATGATTGGCTATTTTAAGGGTTCCTCTGTAATTCTGTCCCAGATACACCAAAATTCTTCCTATGGTCCAAAAATGTCTTGAATTTTTTCCGGCCTCCAATGTTGGTCATTTCCAGTCTCACTTCTGGGTTTCAGACGTGTGTCTGCCCCGGAGAACTTCCCAACATCTCATCTGCCAGGTGAACCTGTTCTTCCTCTCATCTTTCCTCTTTTAGTGACGGACACTTAAATAGCTGCCAGATTCAGATCCTGGGAGTGACTTTGGTTTCTATCCTCTCCCACTGCATTAATTTACTCACAGACTTCTGTTTACTATGCCTTCTAAATATTTGTACATTCCACTCGATTCCTGCTCGTACCGCTGCCACTAGCCTTGCGCTGGGCCCCATCATTTCTTTCATCAAAATGATCACAACTGTAATGTTCGTGTTTCTTTTGCCTTCTATCCAAATCCCATGCTGTCCCTTTCTAAGGTGTTGATCCAATCTTCTCACTTCCTTGACTAAAAGTTTTCAATAACTCCCATTTGCTTTTAGTGGAAACTATAATGCCTTAATGTGGCTTACAACAGTTTCCTCAAGTTTCTGTACTATTTCTCACCTCTGTACCTTTCTGTAGAGTACTCTTTCTTCCTGGACCCCATTCTCTACCCTCTTTACCCTGATCATTTCTCCTTGACACTGGAGTCTCACTTTCTATGGAATGCCTCTCTCTTCACCTCTGGGTTATGGGTACAACTCATAGCAGTGGCCCAAATAAGTAGGAAGAAGGGGTGATCCCAGGTGGCACTACTCTAACATTGTATTTCTTTCATAGTATTTTCCAAAATTGGGTTAAATAGCCACCTGTAGCTGCAAGGGAGGCTAAGAATATAAGTATCCGTCCACGGAAATGCAATATCAAGATCATTACAGACAAATCATGATTCATCAGTGAAATCAGACAAATTGGAATGCTGTCATCAAGGAAGCAAGGGAAAATGGCTTAAGGGAAGGCAATCAATGCTATTTCCTTGGCTTTCCCTTACATATTGACACGACAGGGAGTTGTCTAGCTGGCCGACTCTTTAGTCCAGCCCTAGTTGTGTACAACCTTCCTTCCCCACCCCCAGGGCTGTTTCAAAGTAAGAAGCAAATGCCTGCAGAGCTCTCCCAGTCAAGGTTAAAGTCTAGGCATCTTGTGTTTGCTGCCTCTTAAGGGAGCCTCTTGCTACTTTGCATGCATGCTACCTGTTTCTGGAGCTGAAGAAACACTGCTTAAAAGGATTAATTTGGCTGGTGCTCCAGAGAATTTGGAAGGTAAACAACTGTTTCTTTTTTGTCAATATGGCAATTAAGAACAGGGAGATTAAAGAAAGAAAAGTAAATGCAGCTTTTATTTCTACAGTAGACGGATAGGCTAGTGAGTCACTGAATAGGTAATGAGCACCAGAATAGTTGGGGATTAACAAATTCAGCTCAGGGATAAAACTCTCTCTTCTCTCAACTATTTTACACCCCAAAATACCCAAACACAGCATAGACAGAAGCTTTCCAATTTCTAATTTGTAATTTGTGTTCATTTGATTGTGATATAAAAATGTTTTTATGCCAGAGACACAAATGTGCATAAAAATTTGGTTTCAAGTAAAAGGTGATTTTGCTGCAGTAAGAAATGTTACTGTTGATTTTATTGAGAATACAAAAAATATAAACATGTAGATATTTTAGTAGAATAAATGATCTTAGGGGAGTATCAGCAGTTGTATTCTCACAGAGTGAATACGAGCTTTAGCTCTGCTGTCCATTTACCTACCAGTGACCTTGGGAAATTGTTTAATCTTTCTGAGACTATTTTCTCCTTGTTTGAAGAGCAGTGATGATGTCTCTTTCTCCTCTGAGTTGTTGAGGGGTCTTTCCTATACTTCATTGTACCCATTATGTACAACTGAATGTCCAACATGTGACAGATGTTTAGTAAACACTGCATATTGAATTCAACAGAAATTTGGTAAAATACAGAATCAAAAATAAAATATGTATGTAAAAATATTGTGAATTACTATACAAATATAAGTATTATCATTATGTCAAAGAACAAATTCCAACAAATTGGGTTTCAAAGATCCAGTTGATTTCTATTAGAGATTCATAAACAGGGGAGCATCCAGTCTACAAACTAGTAAGAGTCCCAGCAGGTGGAACAGAACAACTGATTTTTGTAAGGCAGCTTTAGCAGGAGCAAGGGGATAGCGTAGTGCAAACACTGGATTGGGTATCCTCAGATACTGCCCTTGTAAGGTTAAAGCTGTGGGACTGTCCCTATTATGCTGGCTTAGATTTATTAGACTCCTTTTGTTTGGTTGCAGTAAATCTGTCTTTTTGGAAAACTGGCCAGTTTGGGGACTAAGCTCTCACCTTTCTCCTAATTTCCCATAAGGTCGGGTATTACAAGTATACTATTTCAGGTGAGATGAAAGTCCCCTTCCATGATATGAAAGTCCATTTTGTTTATAAATGATTGGGATCGTTTAAAAAGCAACTTTATCATCTTAGTTTTCATCAAAGACCACTTCACTAGATAAAGGAGCAAATGTGGTAGGAGTGGCTTTCGATGCACTGCAGTTTTTATTCTCAGCCATGAACAATTAGTCAAAAACTAACTAGCTAAATGGTGGCCACAAGGAAGAAAATTCACTGTTTAGAAAATAATTTCAGGACAAGATGATGTGGTGGAGTTTCAGTTCCTAGAAGACTGGAGATAATGTGACCCCTGAGGCAGAATGGGGAGTATCGCTGAGAGGAAAGCACCACTGCAGATGCTTTTTATCCAGAATTTCAGAACATGCACTCATGAATACCTATCTAATGCCTGCACACCAGCAGGAACTATGCAAATTTTATGTGGTTAAACCCACAGGAAAATTGAGGAGGTGGAGAGATGGTCGTGATGGTAGGAGAATCCAATGAGGAAAAAAGGACATTTTTCAGGGGGTTTGCACTTTAGAAATCCTTTTGAAATATCAGGAGAAGAGAGAAAAACCTTAAAATGCACATGTATTTTAGTGGTTAGTATTGCTTCTCTCAGTTGCTTTTTCAGAGCAGCAACAGTCAAATAAAATTGGTGACTAGTATGAAAAGCCCACAATAAAACCTCTCAGTTACTATGAAGAGGTCTGATAATAATCAGATGATTAATTTTAAATCATTCATGAATAGTTAATTGATTAATGTCCACAAAAGAGTTAGAGTCAACATTGCAACAACTGTAAACAAGAGTGTCACTAAACTGAGAAAATGACTTGTAAATAGAAATGAAAATGGATAATTATTTTGAAATACTCCCCACTTTGTTTTTCCTTCTTGGTAATTGTCTTTTAATTCTGCAGCCTTCATGATTAAACTAGGACATGAATGAATGTCAGATCTGCTGCTCTAGGGAAAAACGAACAACAAAAGATCTCTGAAAGAGAGTCAAATCCTTGACTTTATAGCTCCTAATAGGCTTTGGCAATATTAGTTTTCAAGCTACAGAATGTTTGAAAAAGAAAAGCTAGGCACTATTGAGATGTGAGAGGTTTATAAAGGAATAACAGAAGTTGGGCTTGAATCCTCACACTCGACATATGGAATTTACACCCAAACCCACAGTGTTGGGAGGAAATAAGTGGTGACTCATTTTCTTTACCCAAAAGGAGATCAAAATGCAACTAGTCGCATAGAGAGAGGTAATTTGATGTGCCTGGGATTTGGATGCTGATAGGATTTGGAAAAGGGGCCATTGCCAGACACCCCGACATAGTTGAAAGTAATTTTCATAGATCTGAAGGTAATTAGCTATGGTTTTTGTGTTTGTGATGTGGCTTTAAAAAAACCAAACCTATTACCAATACAAAGAAAACAGTCACCCACAATTCCACCAACTCAATAATCTGTTTTTCGGTGCTTATCCTCCCAGTAGTTTTACCTATGCCTACTGATGTACGTTATGTCTGTACCGGTAGCCGTACTCATATCTGCACCTGAACCTCTACTTGCATTTGTGTCTACAACTGTAGCTGTAACTCTACCTATATCTATACCTAAAAGTAGGCTTGTTACCTGTGCGTGATTGTCCTCGGTTCTTACATTTGGGACAAAGAATTGAAACCAAACATCTAAGCAGCAGAGCACAGTGAAAGAAGCTTATTAAGGAAACATTGTCGCCAGACCTGGGGGGTAGGGACAAGGTGGGGGAGGGGGAGAGGAGCCTGCACACATACCAGAGGACATGGCCTGGGGGTCTCTTCCAGTTCCCCTCTCCCTTTCTTCTGATTTCTTGGTCTTGTGTTGCCACCCCCCTAGCCAATATAAATGTGAAAATGTTATCTCCTCCCAGCAGTTGGAGGGACAGGTTTTTACTTTATTTGTTCAGATCCAATGTGTCATGACTTTCTAAACCCAATGGGGAGGGAGGAAGAAATCGCTTATGTAATAATTTTTAAAATCTTTTTTACTAATTATTATTGATGGTGGTTTTATTCATATTATATTCTGGGACTATCCTGTATGTAATGAAACAAGAATATATATCTTCTCTGTACTTGAAAACCAAGATTCTTGGAAGAAAGGAGAAATAAATATAATATAGAAGAAGTTACATAAAAACAATATAGTTGTGAAAATACACATACATAAATGTTTAATATATATGAAATTGTAGCTAATTTGTATATATCGAGCAAATCCACTAAAAAGACCTGAAAAGAACCAAGTAGCTTAGCAATAGTGTATATTTATGACGATTGAACTGTGTGTTAACATACCAGGGCTTTTGGAAGAAATCACTGATTCTACACATAGAACTGGTATTGTGTGAGTAGGGAAAATCTTTTTACACAAGGTAGCAAGGCCACTAACAGAGATTTTTAGCATCACATCAAAAAGAATTATGTGTTTAAGGGACTCCCATTGGCCAAATATAGGACCATTTGAGGTTCAGTAAGGATAAGACATGGAATGTGCTCATACCTCATGTTTAAATTAATGAGCTTAAAATGATAAAAAACATTAATTTAAAAAAAGAAACACAAAAAACAAACATTAGTCATCTTTTGAAAATGAAAGTGGGTTAATATGTATCTTGCGAAATGGTATATAAAGGGCGGGAGTAAGTATTGGTGTTGCTGTTTTGTATGACCTGTACCCCTGGATGACCAAAATGGCAGATAAGGGCAGTATCTATTTTTTAAAATTATTTTGGCTAATTTTTTTAAATGATAGAATTAGAATATCAGCATTTTACACAGTAAAATATGCTCAAGGGTGAATTATTTCCACCCAGAATATGAAGATCTGAAGTGAACTGGCAGTTTCCCTTATAACACCTTACCTTTTTCTCTCTCTTTGCATGTATGAAATGCATTTTATTACAAAACTGGAATAATATTATAATGATGTTTTCTCATCTTTCTTAAAAAAATCACTGTATCATGAACATTTCCCTCTTTTAGTATACATTTAGCAGACAATAAAACATTTTAATGATTGTGTGGTAGTCCAGCATATGGGTACATAACATCAAGTTTATAATTTAAATTATATGCTATTTTTATTGAAGATTTACTTTGCAGTTAATGTGTTTCATTTCTATTATAAATGTCATTTTAACAAAATGTTTTTGTAGTAGACTAGTTATTTTCTTAGTAAAGTGTAATTATTAGCTAAACATATATTTTTAATGATATTGATACAAATTGTCAGAGTGTCCTTCAGAAAAGTTCACTAGCTTGCATCTCCGTCAGAAGAGTACAGTCCTCTACATCCTTACTGTCCCGTGGGTACCATTGACCCTGAGTATGTGTAGGTTCCAAATTGGATTCAGCCAGCCGCACACCAAACATATTTTAAAATAAACAATAAAAAAAACAAAATTAAAAATTATAGACATGTTACACAAACCAAGACAATACAATTGTATTAGGTATTATAAGTCATAATACCTATTGTATTAGGTATTATACAATACAAGTGTATTAGGTATTACAAGTCATCCAGACATAGTTCAAAGTATATAGGAGAATGTGTGCAGGTTATATGCAAATATTATAACATTTTAATATGGGACTTGAACATCCTTGGATTTGGGTAGATGCAGGAGGTTCTGAAACCAATGCCCCAAAAGTTTACAGTAGAAACAAGAGTAAATTACATCATGTTTCAGGGACAATGAATGGAACACAGTTTTGGAAAAAATGATTCAACTTATAAACATTAATTTATCCGTGACTTTTAAGCCATGTATTTAAAGGAAAAAACCAAACTGTTTTACCATTTCCAATGCCAATTGCAATTAGTAGGTTGTTACCTGTACTTCTCACAGACTGGCTGTACATCACAGGGGTGCATTGTCCCCTTCCTTGGGTTCAATCAATTTGCAACTCAAAGAGCTGAAGAAAGTACTCACATTTCCCTGCTCATTATATTAATGAAGGATATGATAAAGAATACAGATAAGCATCCAGACAGAAGAGATGCCTAGAACAAGGCGTGTGGGACAGGGTGTAGAGCTTCCGTGCCTCTCCAGGCACAGCAATTCCAGGAACACCCACATGCTCACAAATCCCACAAGCTCTCTGAGCCTTGACCTTTTGGGTTTTTATGGAGCTTTCATTAGGTAGACGTGATTGATCATGTCATTGGCCATTGATGATCAATTTGACCTTTAGCCCTTCTCCCTCCCTGGAGGTAGAAGAAGGGTACTCACAGTTTTCTCTGATCACAAGGTTGAGTCCCTGGCAAGTAGCTTCCCTTTTAAGACTATTCAGAAGCTTGTCAGCAGTCAACTCATTAGAACAAAAGATGCTTCTCTCATCCAGGAAGTTCCAAGAGATTCAGGAACTTTGTGTCAGACTCTCTCATCACTCAGGAAAGTACAAAGGTCTCAGCCACTCTGTGTCGGGAACAGAGTCCAGGAGCAAACAGTAGAACAAAAGATTCTCCTAACACCCCCATCTGCAAAGGTCTAGGAGCTCTAAAGGGCAGACACGTGTTTACACACACATACACACACGTGCACAGATACATCTTTTTATATCACATCACATTTATTATTTCTCTTTCAGTTTATAGTAGTCATTATTGTATACCTCTAAATTAAACCCTAAATCAATATTTTCACTATTTTAAATACTACGAAAGCTGGTAAATCAAAGTTTTTTAAAAATATGGAGTTAAATAAAATACAATGTCTTTTCTGGTCTCATTTATTTGGTAAAAACAATTGATGAGTCACTGGGTACAATCAGCTATTTCAGATTTTTTCTATAAATGGGAGAGATACTATATTTAACAAAATCCACAAGGTTAACCAGCTAAGCATTTATTCTGATGAACTAGTCCAATTAGCCCCTTTTGCTGCTTCTGCTATTTAGAGCTTTAAGCTAAGAAAAGACCTATCTTTGGTTTCACATTCTTCTAGGAATTACTAACCACATTTGAGAATAAACGGCATACTCCCTCCTTGAAACCGTCTCCGATATATACTTAAAGTGGGTTTTGTACTCTGCTATGGGACTGGAGCTTTCTAAAATGCAGGCCCTGATATCAAGGTTTCTTATTATGGCTGTGGTGGCACTGGGATTGGACAACCATTCATCTTCCTGGCAGAGATTCATTTAAGTGACTCCTAAGTACCTGAGTGTTGAATTGAGCCCAGCCTCTTTGGAACAAGAGGGTCTCCTTGAAGGAGCCAGGTGTATGCGTATATTTTTTAAAAAGATTAAGTACTAATATTTAGCAGCGTCTGAGCTCGGATAGTCTCTGGTTAATCTTTCCAGTGATTCCCCAGTAGAAGAGCTCCGTTTTCTGTTAACATTTTTCTTAAAACAACAGTCTTTGCTATTTGAATTTGTTACTCCCTGGGGGCCAGAAAGCATGGCTGAGCATCAGGGTTACATTTCCTGTCTCTTATCATATAATCAGAGCCTTATTCCAATCAAGTATTCTAAAGTTAATACAACTTTCTTATTATGCATGTGAGAACCTCAGCTCTTAATATTATTCTCCTTTATCTTGCTATTTTCACTCCTTCCATCAGATCTACCATTGTATATTAAAAAGCTAATTAGATAAAAGATATTTCAGGAATATGATAGACTATGTAGAGAGTCAGGAAAACGTATTAGAGATTTATTAAAGCCCCTTCAGTTTATATAAAACAACAAAGAACTGAGACCAGTGAAGTTATAACCTTCCCATGTTCACAAAGCAAGTTCACAGCTGATAGTTTTTGTAACTCCACTCAGGTTGTGAATTAGTGTACACTGCAATTCACGTGACAGCCATGAATAGAATTCCCTGGTTTATTAATGGCTTCAAAAAGACTAAGTTACCAATATGGAATGTCTAAAGTTATATGCAGATAGTACACATTGCTGTTTGTGTAATTGGTTTTCCAGAAGCACAGATACAGCGCTAAATAAATTGAAAGGTTTCAATATTGTTGCATTGTTATTCATTCCATACTACACTCATGTTTGTTTTGTATTGCTAATATTCAATGTACTTAGAAATACTTGGAAAAATAGAGTAAATTTATAAGAGAGCTTTAATTAAAACAGTAATGAGAGCTGAATTACCAAAATTGGCTTTAGTTGTAAGAAGATATCATACCACTTTCTGACCTCTAGGCAGCCTTGCTGAGGATTGTTGGAAAAGTAGAATTTCCTTGCATTCATGCCGTGTGATATTCTAGTTGTCTTCAAATATACAGTGGGATCTTTTGTTCCATCTCCTTTGATTCCTCCTATTTTACTCCTATCTCTCAAAATTAGCAATCTCTGTGTTTTTCTGGATTTTTAAAATTTCTGTCACCATACTCTTTTTTTTTCCACTAATAGTTTTATAACTCCAACAATCATCTCTGCACATCATTCCATTTACTATGCTTTTTCTATCAATTTACTATTCATTCAGCTTTAATTTTCTGATTACTGATACTATATGTCTAACTGCCTATTAGGTAACTCTACTTTGATATTTGCTGGTATATCAGGTTCAGTATGTCCAAATGTGAATTCATTCTGTCCTCCACATCCTAAAATCAACTGGTCTTCCTTGTTTTCCTCTTTCTGTTAATTCCACGTATTTCTCCCAGCTATTTCTCTCTAGTTGCTCAGGATCAAAGCCTAGGAATAATTTTTCCTTATCATTTATCCCTGACATTCAAGGAATCATTGCTATGAACAAAATGTCTGTGTCTCCACTAAAGTCATAGATTGAAACTTAACCTCCAACATGATAGTATTAAGAGATGGGGCCTTTGAGAGGTGACTAACTCATGAAGGTAGAACCCTCATAAATGCGATTAATGCCATTTTTAAAAAAGGCCTAAAGGAGCTTGTCTGCATTTTCTGTCACATGAGGGAACATAGAGGTTCCATCTCTGGGGAACAGGCCCTCCCCAGACACTAAATATGCCAACACCTTCCTCTTGGATTTCTCAGCCTCCAGAACTGGGAGTAATAAGTTTACGTTGCTTCTAAGTTATCTAGTCTAAGGTGTGTTGTTACAGCAGTCTGAACAAACTAAGATAGTTTTTCAAGTCTTGCAGTTTCTATTTCTGAAATATTCTCTCATTCATCCTCAACCTCTATTACAATCCTAATTCATTTCTTCATTAACTCTTTCTAAATCACTGCAAGAGTTAACTGTTGGTCTCTTTTGAAAGTCTTTGTAAATTACTTTGTTAAAACACATGTGATTTTAAACTGCTTAACAAACAGCTTCAGATCACATAGTCAATGGCTGCCAATGGTCCCTAATAATATTTTTTTTTGTCAAGCTTAACAGTTTTTTTTGGAACTGGCTTCACACTACCTTGCACGGTCTTTTCTTTCACTTTTAGACACGCGCTCTACACAAACACTTCTCAAATTTAATGTGAATACAAATCAAATGTGGGTCGTACACTGTGGAAAGTTTTATGTCCCTTTTCAGTTCTGTGCTGTTCAGTCTGCAGGAGATGTTGCCCCACATCTCTCTATTGTAAATCTATTTCTTCCTCAAAACCCCTCACAGCCACTTATCAGTGAAATCTTACTCGCATGAATTTTACATTTCCTTCGTTTGCTATATACATTGATACGTATATTCTTCATGACACTTAAACTATATTACCTTACATGATAGTTGCTCAAATAGAATGTAAGAATTTTGAAGACAGGAGTTATGCTTTTATTTCACTCTCTATGCCCTGTAGACCTGGCACATTTCTCCTGCCGTAGGTGCTTAGTAACTATTGTTTAGATTGAATTATTCCACATGGTTGAGCCATACTGATGAAAGAAAGCTAAAATACTGACTTCAGTTCATAATTAATGCTTGTGACATTTTCTGTAAACTGGAAAAGCTTACATTCTCTTTAGCTCTGGCCTTTTCAGAAATATTTGTATGAATTCCAAATATCAAGCTCTGCCCTATTGTTAAGAGAACGTTGGATTTTAAGTCAACTTGATGTTTGAGATTGAAAAGGAAAATGCTAAGTATTAATGAATACGAGGAAGGTCAAATCCTACCCCCACCCCAGAAACCTTAAATTGGTACAAATAAGTAGAGGAGGGTGTTCCCCCAGCTGAACTGGACGCTTTTACCAAGTTGTTCAATGCATTTCTTGAGAAATACTCTGTGTTCCCAATGAAATGAAATCACTACAGGTTTTTTCAGTTTGTTCTTAACCCACCAGAAGGAAAATTGTGTCCATTGTTAAGGAGTGAGAATAGCTGGAGCTTTAGACTTAAATGAAAAATGCTTCTGGGTTGCTCAATCAGTCATTCACATTTCTTATCCTGTTAATATATGCCAAGTAATGTGTTACGGATGCAGAACTAAAAGTCACAATCTGTTTCATATAAGCAGCTGAAAATCTAGTGGGAGAGGTGGAAAAAATAAATAATCCCCAATAAAACAATGTGACAAGTGGTCTATTAGGGAAGCAGCAGAGAGTCCAAAAGAATAAGTAGGAGTGGATGGGTACAAGAGGCCGAGGAGGACAGTTCATACGAAGCAGCATTTCTCTTAGTTTCTTTTTTTTTCTTTATTACCCGCCTCCAAGGAACATTTTAGAGGCTGTTTTTTCTAAATGTCAGCACCCACGCCCAGTAGAACAGTAATACCATAAAGGTATTGAATGTCCTTTTTGTATGGTGGCCTATTAAAGTGTCACTCACTGCTGTGATCAAGTTTTCTCATCCCCTCAAACCAATTTTCATCCCTTTGAGGCAATATGACCCCCACCAAGAAAGCTTGAAATGGGGGGACTGGCGTGTGCCTAGTTCTTCTCAACTGATTTCATTCCCCTGGCGTCAGTTTGGAAATCTTGGTACCCTACTGCTCTCCTCTTGTTTACTCTTCCTTGATCTCCTCTGTTTTTATCTTGTATGGTTTCTTATTGTAACTAACTGGCATTTAGAGTAGCTGTTCTGCATTTAGTAGGCTCAGATTCTGCTGTGATAACAGAAAAGTGAAAAGTCATAGTGGTTTACCCAAGAGAGGTTACTCTGGGAGGACGGCTCTGCTCAATGTCGCCCTCAAGAGCCCAGACTGCTTCCAGGGGATTGCTCTGTCAGCTCTGGGAGGTGGCCCTGTCCTGGGTGGCAGGAGGAAGGAACTCAGCAGTAAGGGAGTGATCACGGGACGGTGGCCTCTTAAGGGGGGTATCTGGAAAGCTGCCCACAGCAAGCTTCTCACTGCACGCTGGCCGGGGGCTTAGTCACATGCCCACACCTGGCTTCAAAGGCGAAATGTCATCTTTATTCCAGTGGCTGGTGCCAGTTGAAATGGAAGATGACAAGATAGATATTGAGGAACTACTACGTTTTTTGTTACTCCCTACTAGGAATTTTTACTTTAAAACAAATATTTTTGTTAGACAAATAAAATTGTAACACTTACTGAAATAAAATGCATTAAAGTTATTCACGGTCTGACATTTAACACTTAACACCCTTTAATACTTTTTTCCCCATAGAGTTCTTATCTATCCGTGATTTTTATATTGTTATAATTACTAGTCAGATACAATTGTTTCTTTTTCACTTAGGGTTAGAAATTGTTTTCTATGTTATTATATAATCCTCACAATATTAAGGATTTCAGTATGTTATAATGTATATTTCCACATAAATTAACTTTTCCTTGTTTATGATAGTTTACTTAATCTATACTCCAAAAGTGGAATAATTGGCTTAAAGGTATGATCATTATATATGCCTTGAAACACAGTGAAAAATAATTTTTCCAGAAGGAATCTTTTATTAATCTTTTACATGTATGAGGGTGCATGCCCAATTATCACCTTTGTTTATATTATAGATTTTAAAAGATAATGTTAAAACTAGTAGAGTTGAATGCACAGTTTCACCTTACTAACTTAATTTCAGTTAGTTATCTACTATTCTAAAATTTTAGTATTATTTTAATACCAGATTGCCTAAGCGTTCCCTATAATCTAGATATGGTCTGTATTATAGACTTTGCTGCAGATATTTGTCCGGAGCTATTTTCTTACTATTATAAAATCATCATCATTATTATCATCCTGCCAATCATTCTTCCCTTACATTCTCTGTCAAAATGAATTCTTTTTTTTTTTAATAGAGACAGAGTCTCACTTTATCACCCTCAGTAGAGTGCTGTGACGAAAATGAATCCTTAAGGAAAATAAAAATGTAAAAGAATAGTCAAAATACAAATTGCCAAGTAGCAATGAAGAGCAATGTTACAGCAGACGTCGTTTAGCCAAGGAAATATTCATTTTAGTAAATTCCCTTCTCCAGTTAGTTTTCTCTTGGACTCTATAAAAATAAATATACACACATATCAGCCTTCAGAGTTTTCTAACTATTTGCTGTGATTGGTGGTTCAATTCATTACGAAACTGGCAGAATACAGCGCTGCCCACACTCCACAGGATGAACGTCAATGTCACAGGCTAGTTCTTGCACCGCTTTGCAGGGCTGCTATGGTCACATGGTCCTGGCTCTGGACATGCAGGCAGGAACTCTTCCATGGCATCTCAGCAGGGAAGGAGAGGAACTATAGAGGAAATGGCAATATACATAATAACACAAAAGGAATGGGGCTGTTCCACATGCTCACACGTGTGTGACTGAAGTAGTCGCACTCTTTCTCACACAAATAATAATTTATTTCTTCAAGAAAATTGATGCAAATTTGTGTAAGCTAAAACACAGGGAGCAACCCGGGAGATTAAGATGTTGTGCATTACTTGTTTGGTACATTATATAGCTAGGGTCTTTTTTCCTATTCTTTTTTTTCAAATAGAAGAAATAATCAACTCCAAGAATTTAATCAGCACTGGGATTTCAGATGGAAAAACTTTTTATAAGTAATTTTTTAGTCTGTTACTAAGAAAGACTACGGAACTAAACCAGTTTAAAAGGCACGATCTCATCATGTACAGGACAATGGGGCATATTTTATTTAGGCTTTGTGACACTTTTTTAAAAAACAAGGTCACTGAGCAACCACAAGTGTCTAATGTTCTTTTATCAAGTGCTCCTCCAGTGCCCTGGGGACACACGACATCAGATGTTTGGCCGCCATTGCTTCCTACCAGAGACAATGTGATATAGGAGAGAATGCACTGGCTCTGAGGTCACCTAAATGTGGGAAAACATTGCAGCTTCTTCACTTTCTTCTTCTGTGTTTCTTGGTAAGTTTATTAGCCTTTCTGTCTGTCTCTATTCAAAGATTTTTTAAAAAATAGGATACAAATACCTACCTTGTAAGGTCATTGTGAAGATCGGTGGTAATGTACATAGAGTATCCACCACAGTGGTTACAACAAATTGGGAATTCGGTAACTGATAGTTATTATTATTCTCTCTTATCTATTCTATTTTTACCCCCCTGGTTATTGGTGCAAATATTTCCTAACTCTTGTGTTCATATCCCCATTCTGTTTCCATACTCATAGAAGACACTTAATTAACATGGCACTGTTTTCTACTGTGCTTGGACAGTCTTTGACTCTAATTACCTTATAAATTTGCTAAGGAAAATGTTGTGTTATACATTTTTTTCTCTTTTGGAAGGTGTTATAGTTTCCAGTACACATTGCATGCAAAGCAAAACACATTGAGTGATTTCTCCATTTTAGCATTTGAATTTTACTACACTTTAATTTTGTACAATATTGGAAGAATAAAATAAGTGGAAATTAATTTGTACCATCTTTGTTTTGAATTTTATTTTGAGTGCCGTTAGTGCATAGGATAAAGTTCTATTATGAACAGATTTAGAACTCTAACTGATGAGGTTAACTCTCATTTCATTAGTCTCCATAGTCTCTGAAAGAGATCCAGGACCCAAAGGCAATTGGTCCCAAGTATTTTGTTGGTCCTTTTCTGTGATAGTGTGGAGAGCTCTGAGAAAGTCCAGAACAAAGTGTGCTTATGAAAACTGTACCCGTTAGGGAGTGAGGAGGGAACTGCCTTACAAATAAGCCCTATGCTGCCCAAACGTGGGATAGCAATTGCTGTCAGCCCAAAGCAAAAGTTCTCAAGAGCTATTTATTCAAGAAAAATGGGGAGAGTTGCAATAGGGAGCACTATCATTTGAATGTACCTCTCCAAAAGCATGTGGCAGAAGCTTAATCCTCAATACAATAGTGTTGAGAGATGGGGTCTAATGGGGGATGTTTAGGTCAGGGGGTTCCACTCTCATGAATGGATTAAAGCTGATTATAAAAGAGCTTGAGGCTGTACTCTCTTGACCTTTGCCTTCTGCTATGGAATTATGCCACAAGACAGTCATCATCAGATGAAACTGCTTGATTTTAAAGTTCCCAGTCTCTAATAGGGTATCCGACCTATGGCCCCGGGTTGCATGTGGATTATATGAGGACTGTTCAGCTTATCTGTGGTGTTGGCTATTACAAAAAGTACACACAGACTGTTTTTTGTTCAGCTTCCATTACTGTTTATGTATTTAATGTGTGGCCCAAGGCAACTCTTCTTCCAACATGCAGCAGAAAAGAACAAAGGTTGAACACCCTGGTACTATGAGCTAAATAAATTTCTCGTCTTTATAAATTACTCAGTTGCCGGTATTCTGTTATAGCAACACAAAATAGACTAAGAAGGAGTTGCCAGATATAACAATTGCTTTCATTTTTCTGTTATTATTTGAGATGAGAATCCACATATCAAGTGAATAGTGAACATATCTCCCTTGGGGAGTGAAAAAAATTTTAAATTCAGGGCAATATCCTTCTTGGCATAGTAGGCAGAATTCTGAGATGGCTCTTAAAATTCCCCAACAGCAAGAGACATAACCTGTATAATTCCCTCCCCTTGCATGTGAATAGAATGGATGGAACTTCTGTGATTAGGTTACATTGTATGACAAAGGTGAAGGAATCTTGCTGGTGGAATTAAGGTTGCAATCAGGTGGCTTTGAGTTAATGACAAGGACAGTTATCCTGGGTAGGCTTGATCTAATCAGGCGAGCTGCTGAAAGAGACCCAGCACTTCCTGATGCAGGAGAGATCTGAAGCAGCAAATGACCTTGAGGAAGCAAATTGTCATTGTGCGGAAGGGGCAAAATAGAAAACAGCAGTTGGCAGGTGGCTTCTGGAAGCTACAACAACACCCTGGCTGACAGCCAGCGATAATGCAGGGACTTCAGATTCACAGCTGCAAGGAACTGAATTCTGCCAACAACCAGGGAGCTTGAAAGAGGCTCCTGCGCTGCAGATGGGAACATGTAGCCCAGCAGTGCCTTGATTTCACTCAGTCAGGCCCTCAGAAGATCACTCAGATAACACGTGTCCAGACTCATGAAAATTGTGAGACATTACTTTTTTTTAGTTGTTATCCTTTAAATTTGTAGTGAATTGTTATGCAACAGTAGAAAATAATTGACAATATACTTGACCAATAACAAATTTTGATCCCTCATTTTCTTCTTTCCATGAAGAAACAGAAAGACTTCTACTTCTTCAAGTCAGTGTCCCTTTCTGTTTTGTACGTAACATCCTCAAAGCCTATCACTCTTTCCAATGCAATCGCTCTATTTGTTTCTCTGTATTGAACTTGGAATAATCTTTATAATGCAGACATCGGACTCTTTCACTTTCCTTCTTACAAATCCATTGATTAAAACAATTCAATGACTTCTTTTCTTCTGGGTAAAACTAGACATTATTTGGCAGGGTCCTCAGACCTTTCATCACCTGGCATTCCTCCGACATCCTCTCTCCTGCCCTTCTCACCTCCTCCTCCACTGTCCATGGCTCTTTCTGCCCCACAGGTACAGTTACCCACACTGCCTCCATGTCTTCTTACTTGCTGCCCTCTCTACCTGGGAAATACTTTCATTTCTGCCTCATTTATTTCAGTTGGTCCAGTTATTCCTAACTGTTAGGAATAACAGTTGATGAGTCAAAACTGGCTCAGATGCTCTTCTTTCCTTCATCACACCCTTGTGTCCTGAGTTCTCAAACTGTGTTGTAGTTGAATGGCATTCCTGCTTTTTTAGACATCTTCCTTTCAGGGGTGCCTGCTTTCTTTTCACTGTTGACAACTCTAATCCTAGTGCAGCATTTTACTCTGCATAAATATTTCAGGAAAAAAATTATTGACCTTCCAAAGTATGGGTAACTTTTGTCATATCATTAAAATGTATCAGTAATTGTATAATTTTACTTATATAGATGTATTGCTTGTTTTGATGACAAATGCCTCCTATGTAAAGATACATTATAGATTTTTTACATTTCTAGTAATTCCTAAGAAGTGAAATTATATAACTAAACTTAGTTTGAAAGATTTGGGGGGTAAATATTTATTTCTTATGCTTTCTTCTTGTATGTTAACTCAGTTCCAAGGTTTTTGTCTTGTTTGTTAAAGTAAGGCTGATGAAGCAAATCCAACACCATGCATATTTCTTTATTTTTTTTGCATATGTATCATATAAAAGTGTAGATCAATCATTTTAATAGAATTTAATAGATTGCTTAAAAATAGGTTTTGTCTTAATCTTGCTTTATTTTCAATTTATGTATTTGCTTCACACTGTGATGCACCCATATTATCTTATGAAGACGATGCGTATGCTAGATTAAGAAAGTGTATGGTTAAAACAATTATTTAGATGAGTAAAGCAAAGCGAGTGGTTATCTGAGGCAAAAGCTTTTTAATAGAATTAAAATATAAGAAAATTTTATTTATGCATTTTGCTTTTCTATTTTGCATTTATTTTTAGAAAAGATAGTTTACTGTCTTAGTCATCTAAACTTGAAACCCTAGAGCCAGTTTTGAGTCCTTTCTCCCACATCTCCTTCTTCTCCCCCTATTAAACTTTCCATCTAATCCATTACCAAGTTCTGTAGTTGCCGTCTGCTCAATATCTATCCAGGGAATTCCTCTTTGGCCTTCTCTTCCTCTTTTCAGACAGTCCTTCACAGCAACAGCCTAGCAAGTCTTCTCTTCATTCAAATCCTTCATATGTAAACATAAATTATGCTTTTTATTTACTCCAATACATTGAATGATTTTTTTCATTATTGAATCAGGAAAAAGGCCCTCTGCCTGCTGGGTGCCTCTACAATATGGCTCCCTTCAAGGCCATTAGTGATGTCTGACTACTTCCTCCTATGAACCCAAAGGAAGCTGAACCCTCAGTACAGCCAAACACATCTTCTGTTTTCCAGCTTTTGTGTTTTTGTTGTAGTATCTTCAAGATCTTCTTAGTTTTCTAAGTCCTCATTCCAAAACCTTATACAAGCATCAGGGTTCCATCCATAAGGCATCTACTTCAGAAAGTAGCCTTTGAGTTTCTCAATTTGATGAAGTTGCTCCTTGGAGCCACATTAACACTCTCTACCTTTTTATATCACTTACATCCTTCTTAGTAATATAAAAAATTTTAGGGTCATCTTAACAATGTTCTCCCACCTCCAGGGACCAGTTGAGAAGCATCTCAAGAGTACAGTTTTTTACTCATAATTTCATCCTCCACATTGCTTAATTTTGCATTTTACAATTACATTTGCTGTTTTTTTGATATATGTGGAAGTAGAACTAGATTTTTATTTATTGTTATATAATAAAAGAAAGCATTCCAATTTATACAATGAAGGAGAGAGTTGACATAAGTGGTAGAAATTAAAGAAGTATTTAATTAGGATCAAATATATTAAGAAAATTTGGTGTTCAACTTTTTAACTTACTAGAGTTCTATTTTATATTTATTTTTCTCTCTTAACATTTTTATGTCTTTTGCTCCTCTCATTTTTACCATTGAAATCTTTGTATGGAAATACCAATGACTATTTCTCTTCTCTGATGTCAAAGAATTTTTCCCCAGCGTTAGGCAGAATGATTTAAAATACACGAGATTTGACTTGAATCTTTACTCACGTTTACAAATTGCACACCTCTATACAGAGTTTATGAAATCTTAACTTACTCTCAGATTCTGCTTTGAGCAACAAAACACACCATGCTTAAATTTGAGCTCATCTGAGGAACACGAAGTATAGACTGAAAGAAATATTCAGAATATCACTTCCTCAGAAACATCTCAATAGATAGATAACACAGCTATCTGCAAAGCAGTGAACTTCTAAGCCAATATCATATCAATGATATTGATATTAATCAGTGACTTACCTTTGGGAAGAAGGGTAGCGGCATGAGTGGAGAGGCAATGTTGTATGAGGTCTATCTGTATGTATTTGTGGAGCATTTTCAGCAGCTTCTCTTTTTGAAAGTCATTTCATTTATACTTTAGTTTTGGAGAGTTTTTTTCATGAAATAACCTGGATCATTTAATTTTAACATTTTCAGGAGAAAGCGACTCAATTTGGAATATGTTCCCTTCTGTTGGAATGTTGCTGTTGAAAGCTACATGTAGGACTTTTGAGAGGCCACATGCTTGAGACTCTATTTTTAAATTTTCATGACAGCTTTTACACTCTCCTGAGCATGCTGGATCTAAGTTTCCACTGAAGCATGTAATTACTGGCAATGACTTAGCACCCACCATGTCGTGCCAAGTAATGGCAAATGGAAGCAATGTCAGAAAGGGAAGATTGGCAAGCTGGAGAGAGTCAAGTGAGATAATTCAGAGACTCACATGCTCTGGCAAACAGTCTCACTATTGCGAGTAGCATAAGAGAATTTTATTTACAGGAGATGCTTAGGCAATGTCCAAGGTGCCTTACATCAGAGAAAATTCAAGGGCTACTGTTTCTCTTTGGCATGAAGACATTGACTTCATCGATCATTTGAATGTCCTCCTTTTCTAAAATTATTTCTTACTTCACTTGTCATTTTATCGGCGGCCTCCACTATTTGGATACTGCTTGGATTTAGGGTATTATCTACATAAGGGAACTCTCAAAACACATAGCTATGAGATGGAAGACCTATGAAGGCGTTGAAGATGACCCTGTAACTTAGCCGTTGGCATGTACAGGAACTACTTGTCGAGATTATTAAAATTGCAGATCCCTGAGCTCAGCCTTCAGAGATTCAGATTTAGTAGGTCTGGAAGTAAGCCCAGCAATCTTCATTATTCTGAAGCACTTTGTTCTTAGACTTGAACTAGACTGAAAAGATAATGCTGTAACTTGAAAAAAGGTATCTTTAGCCTCTTACTACTTCTAGACCCGTCCCACTTACTGTATTTTGACAAGATCACCAGGCAATTCATAAACACATTAGAGCGTGAGCAGCACTGCTTTAACAAACACATAGCATTTCATTACAGCTGTGTGGGTAATTAGATTAGCTGTCACCCTGAAAATAGTAGGGAAGATGTTGGTGGAAAGCTTGAGGCAGATTGATGGAGACAAGATAGGGACAGAACTGACGATTAGGGCAAAAGACCATATTTTACAATCGATTCCAGGAGCCCTTCAGCCCAATATCAAAGGTACTTCTCCTTTATTTAAAAATATTCTACTTAAAGTTCTAGTATTCCATAGTACAGTAGGGAGACTATAGTTAACAAGAATTTAATTGATAGTTCAAAATAACTAGAAGGGAAAAATTAGAATGTTTCCAACACAAAGGAAAGATAAATGTTTGAGGTTGATGAATTTTCTAATTACTCTTATTTAATCATGACATATTATATACAGGTATTAAATAATCAAATGTATCCCCCAAATATGTATAATTATTATATATCAATTAAAAATCCCATAAAATATCCTATTTATTTAATTCATTTAGACCATGAATTTGGTATGAAGCAGTTTTGATAAATTACCACTGTGGTCTTTTCACTGCACTTTAAGGTTTTAACATTACAATAGATAGACACTTCCTGAGCCTTCCCTGTTTTAAAAATGTTTACAGAACAACACAGTCATAGTTGTTGAATAATTCAAGGAGAAAATATCTGATATTCCTCAGGCAGACATGATCTTTAAGCCTGGCTATAGATGCATTTTGTCTGAGCCAAATGATGTCAATTAAGATTAAAGTTTCCAGCAAAACATAGGACCTATAGTTTCTAAATGGGACCTAAATCTGCTGAAATAAGTTCAGCTGTTTTGAGTATCTACTAAGCAGAATAAATTTTATGATAATAAATTAAATCACATAACCTAATGAATATATTTCTTGTCAGTTAGATAACAGTTTTGAGCTAAATACTAAGAGCTGTGTATTTAATTGATAAAAGCACATTTATTTCACTAGAAATACAAAGTTACTCTGAAATATGACTATTACATGGAGTTTTGTCTCATTAATTCCAAATATCATTATTTATGGTAATTTTGAAAAATTAAAATTCTTAGTATTTTAATTTGGATTTTGTAATCTTTCTTTTCAAATAATTATTTAACTTCACAAGTGCTAGCTTTGTAATAATTAATTGGTATCCAATTATCATGTAACCAATACAGTTATAATCTCTATATAAAGTTTTATTTCATTTAAAATAATTGCTCATTTTAATTAATTTTTTTAGGGTAGTGTTAGTGGGAGGTTTTGCATGGGATAGTGAACTTGGTCATTCTTTCTAACTGAGCAAGCAGGTAATCACCTTTCAAGATCAGCAAGAAATTTGTTCTTGCTGAAAATTACACTGAAGTTTTATTTTTTAAAAAAACAAGCATCCCATTCACATACTTTATTTCCTCAGCACTCTAAAAATAATAATTATTTGATTTATGACATTATAATGAACGAGAAAAAGATAAAAATAATTAAAAACTAAGAGTTGTCAGTCTGGTTTCAGTGCACTGATTTAGACAGCATTCTTGTTACCAAATGAAAAGTAGAAAGAATCATACGTATTTATTCATTTTTGATGTATCACTCTTTACTAAATTTTTATCAAAAAAAAAAAAATCACATGGGTGGCGCCCATAGCTCAGTGGGTAGGGTGCCAGACACATACACTTAGGCTGGCAGGTTTGAACCCAGCCTGGGCCAGCTAAAACAACAACAACTGCAACAGCAACAAAAGAAAAATAGCCAGGCATTGTGGTGGGCACCTGTAGTCCCAGCTACTTGGGAGGCTGAGGCAAGAAAATCACTTAAGTCCAAGAATTTGAGGTTGCTGGGAGCTGGGATGCCACGGCACTCTACTGAGGGCCACACAGTGAAACTCAGAAAAAAAAAAATCACATGTTAGAAAGACTACTTCTTAGGGCTGTCTCTAGAAATTCTGATTTATTGGGATTAGAGGGAGAATTGGCATTCCTATATACATATATGTTATACATATATTTATTTTTGGTATTTATATTTTTATCAAGAGCCTAAATAATTTAAATTATTAGGCACAGCTAGGAAACACTGTTTTTACATTAAGATCCATAAAAGGTAAATTCAGAGTCACCTGTACCCAAATAAGAGTATACACATCAGTGCTCTAGATCTTGATTATGCATTAGACATGTTCTTTCAGATATCCCAATGGCCAAGTCATGCCCAGCCCAACTAAAGCATAATCTCTAAGATGGGATCCAAGTATCAAAATAAGTAACTGGGAAACTATCTCAGAGAAGGGTATAACAGCCAAACAGGTGGTTTCAGAGAAATTTGAACAGATTTTAAAGTGAAAGACCAGGAAAATAAATACAAGAGAAAAAAATACACAATATTCAAGATGATAAAATTAGTGTACATAGAGCTGTTACTTTTTTTTTTTTTTTCACTTTATCACCCATAGTAGAGTGTGGTGGCATCACCCAGCTCACAGCAACCTCTAGCTCTTGGACTTCGGCGATTCTCTTGCTTCAGCCTCCCTGAGTAGCTGGGACTACAGGAGTCCACCACAATGCCCAGTTATTTTTTGTTGCAGTTTGGCTGGGACCAGGTTTGATCCCACCACCCTCAGTATACGGGGCCAGTGCTCTTTTCACTGAGCCACAGGGGCCGCCCAGAGCTCTTACTTCTTCACTGAGAGAACGTAGTCAAGAAACTTAATGAATTAGAAATCTAAGGCAGTGGATTTAAAACTTGAGCATGGATCAAGCTGGTGAAAACAGATTGATTTGTCCCACCCCCAGAGTTTCAGATCTATAGGTTCCAGGTGGAGCTGAAGCTGCTGGCTCAAAAGACACACCTCAAGAATGAAAATTCAAAGCAGAGCTATGGGGGAGGTACTGTAGAGATGAGACATGTGGAATGGGGTCTTGGTGGGACCATATTGGATTGAGCCAAGGAAATGACAAAATGTTCATCTGATTGAACACCTCCTGTCTGGGATTATAGTAAACATAGCTAACCCCTCCAGAGTGCTTACCACATGCCAGTTCTCATCCCACGCTTTTATATTACGTCATTTGGTCCCTACAATAATCCTCCATGACAGACATGCTATTGTTTCTACTTCATAGCTACAGAAGTTGAGGCTCAGGGAGTCTTAAGTACCTGGTTAGAGTGACACTTTTGGTAAATGGTAGAGATGAAATTGGAATCCAAGCAGTCTGCCTCCAGGGTTCACATACTTAACCACTTACTTGCTCAAACAATAAACATTTGTAGCATACATAGAACATACTTGCTTTATTTCTTTCACAATCTTCACAAGGGAAATCTAGAGAAATATGTTAAGGAAATAAATAAATTTGGACCAGAAATCAAAGTAGGAGAAAAAGGAAAGAAGCTCTCCAGATTCAGGGACAATCTATATATGTTAGAGGAAGAAGAGGACCAATGAAGGAGTCTAAAATGTTGTAGTTTGGTCATGCCTTCTTGAAAGAGTGTGGAAATAGCACAGGTACATAAACCACTAGGGACGTATCCCATAAGTGTAGAAAAAGGTGTAGCACAATGTTCTCATCATGAATGGGAGCTAAAATATTGCTCCCATTAGGGCAGAGAGTAGGTTGATGTTTACCAGGGAGTACAAAATAATAATCATCAAAAAGTTGATTATTCAAAATGCTTTTTGTGGGAGCAGACAGCGTGGGCTCCAACCAGATGTAGCAGATCCGAATGTCCCTTGGAGGGAAGGCTGTGGTGCTGATGGCAAGAGCACCATGATGCACAAGGCCATCTGAGGGCATCTGGAAAACAACCCAGCTCTGGAGAAACCATTGCCCAGGGAGAATGTGGGCTTTGTGTTCACCAAGGAGGACCTCACCAAGATCAGGGACATGCTGCTGGCCACTAAGGTGCCAGCTGCCACCTGTGTCAGTGTCATGGCCCCAGGTGAAGTCACTGTGCCAGCCCTGATCACTGGGGCCAGGGAAGACCTCCTCCTTCCAGGCTTTAGGCATCACCACTAACATCTCCAGGGGTGCCATTGAAATCCTGAGTGGCGTGCAGCTGATTAGGACTGGAGACAAAGTGGGAGCCAACGAAGCCACACTGGTGACCATGCTGAACATCTCCCCCTTCTCTTTGGGGTGGTCATCCAGCAGGTATTTGACAATGGTAGCATGTACAGCCCTGGAGTGCTTGACATTGCAGAGGGAACTGCACTCTGGCTTCCTGGATGGTGTCTGCAGTGTTGCAGTGTAGTTTATCTGTAGATTGGTTACTCATCTGTTCAGTACCCTATTCTATCATCAGTGGGTACAAAAGAGTCCTGGATTTGTCTGTGGAGGCTGATTATACCTTCCCACTTGCTGAAAAGGTCAAGGCCTTCTTGCCTGATCCACCTGCCTTTGTGGCTGCCTCCCCTGTGGATGACACCACCACAGCTCCTGGTGCCACTGCAGCCCCAGTCAAGGTTAAAGCCCAGGAAGAGCTGGCAGAATTAGATGGGGATATGGAATTTGTCTCTTTGACTAATCACCAAAAAAGAGCCAAACTCAGCTAGCTTTATTTTCAGAACAAGGAAATAAAGTCTTACTTTACTGCTCTTAAAAAAAAAAAAAGAAAAAGAAAAGAAGAAAATTGGAATGGGAAATTAAAATATTTCTTATGAAAATAGAGTTGGAGACAAAAATTTAGAAAGACTGTTTTAGTCAATTAAATATATTGAATATGAAAGGGAGTAAGTGAGGAATGTACTTATTTTTTTTTTTTGTCTGATCTGCTTGTCCTGGGTCAGGATCAAATTTGCACAAGCCAGTAGAGGAAGCACATGCCAGTCACTAACTTTTATGTTTCTAAAGCTGCTCTAGGGCTGAGAATGCAGCCCCTTGAGTAAATTGTAAAGGTAGTCTGTGATCCTTTACCTGCAAAACTCTATGATACCTTCCTGGAAATGGAGACTAGGAGGACAGTGGCAAGTCTGCTGTCATTGTTTGCATTATGGATAATCACAAAATTCGAGCCAAAGAGACATGGGGCATATGGCTGAAAACAAGTAGCCAACAGAAAGGCAAAGACTCTTCTCCATTAGCAGGTGGGAAAGGCACCCAGGAAGGGATGTAATTATATCAACCCCCCTGAGAGATTCAGAGTAGAAAATAATACTCTTAACTCCTCGCAGATCTCATGATGACTAATGACTGAGGTTTGGAAAAGCCGCTTTGTCTGTTTTATGCAG
>NW_003852404.1:33399085-33437851 GCF_000181295.1 Otolemur garnettii
CATAAAAAAAGATCCAATTCTTTCTGTTGAATCAACTTGCTTGAAGCTAGCTGGAGCTACGGTTTGGCCCATATTCTGTAGCTTTTATTTACCACTTTGCTATTTTTTTTTCATGTTTCCGGAGAGAAATACTACAATGAATGGTAAAAGGAGACAGGTACTCAAGTCAAAATGTATTTCTGATGGATCATACAGATTAAATTCTCTGACCACAGTAGAATTAAGTTACTGTTGAATAAAAATAAAATAGCCAGGAATCCCCCAAATACTTGGAAATTACCTGTCAACAACACGTGTGATGGATTAATCACCACTGGCAGCCAAGTGTCAGGAGTTTTAAGGGATTTTAGGAGCATTTGGTAACTAGGACAGCCTGGAATATGAAGGCTCATCATTTTAATTAAAACAACCTGCTAACTTCTATCTCTGGCAGCGTTTGAATAACTGTACCACACTTGCCTCCCACCATAAACAACTAGAAAACCAGACAAAATATGTAAAATAGGTGTTTTCAGACATTGGCCAGAAGGCAGCACAGCACTATTATCTAAAAATAGAAGGAAAGTAAGTGAGATGAACTCAAGGATTTCCCTGTCTTTCTGCCTGAAGCACTTTCTGGAAACTTCCCACTGTGTGTGTGTGTGTGTGTGTGTGTGTGTGCTGGGGGGCAGGAGTTTGTGGGACCCCAGCAGAACATAGTGTGCTTGATGAGTAGAGAGGACAGAGAGAGTTTAGATGCCTGAGCTGACTAGAATTTGTGGGGTTGAGTCCTGGAGAGGAAGGGGCTATGTGGAGAAGATGATCTTTTAATCTGTGGCAGAATGGTGATCTGGACATGCCTAAGTGAAGCTCTGTGAGGCCAAGTAAAAACGATTAGGAAGTTACCACTGAATAATTCCCCAGAATTACACAGGACTCATAGACGTTCTATTTCTGATCAGTTAGGTTGAAGATGCTTAAGTGAACATCTGCAGTCTTCAATAAAGACCCTAGAAAGGGCAAAACCTCCTTGGTAGGGATAAAACCTGAAAGAAAAGATTCATTTTACTTGTCCAGACAGAGCTTAGATACAAGTCTCAGAAGGATAAAGCTGAACCAACCACGAGTTAATTGATTGTCTACCTACAAAGTTCCACACCTTTAAAATAAACATAGCAACATCCATAATAAAATAAGAATTACCACCTTCTCATCAGAGATAGTGTGAGCCAGAAGCAAGAGAATAACATTTTGAAAGTTCTGGAGGGTGGCGGTAAGCAGAACAACGAAACACTGTCATCCTGGAAACTATATCCAGTGGAAACATCCTAAATAAATGAGAGCAAAATAAAAATATTTTCAGAAAAGCAAAAGGTTAGAGATTTTCTTGCCAGAAGACCTGCACATCAAGAAATATTAAAGGAGATTCTTCAGGGAGAAGCAAAATAAAGCCAGATGGACACTCAGGTCTGTACACAAAAATAAAGAGGGCCAGAAATTAACAATATGCATGTAAATACATAAAAACATTTTTCTGCTTTGAAATAATGCTTTAAAATAGAACCCACCATTTACTAAAATAGCACTAGCAATAACTAAAGGCAACTGTATAGTTGGAGAAAAAAACTAGCTGTACATATATGTGATAAAAGAAATTCTGGGACTTTTTTTAGGAGTCTTTAATTTTTTTTGACACTATACTTCGAACTATAATTTCAAATTACACTAGATATTAGAGTATAATAGAAAGGGGTTTGTAATTGTTGTGGGGATCTCTATGTTACTGGTATTTTTATTACTTGCCTTTAAGTATTTGTTCAGCCAGGATTAAACTGCCCATGCTTTGGTGATTTTTTTTGTTTTTGTAATGGTCCAGATGGTAGCAGTATTTCAGGCTTTGAGAACCACACATTCTTGTTTATGTCTACTGAAATCTGTCATTTTAATGAAGTCATATATGATATGTAAATAAAGGGGGCTGTAGTTTGCCAATCACTGAATCTCATTATATATATAGTGATGAATTTTATTAGGCAACAGAGTTGGGCTTAATGGAGCTGAAAAATTAAAGAGGGGATTTAATTTCTTTAAAGATTTCGTAGGTTGTTAATTTATATTCTACATCTTACAGTTATGATTTCTGAAGTCACTAGAGGGATCAAGAGCAGTTTTTTATTGTTTTATCTTACTTTCATTCAGAGTGGCTTCTTTCCTTAGGTATTTGGTAAATTTTGATTTTGAACTGTACTTAACATCTGATATTTGGAGTCTAGATTGAAGGTACATTTCCAATGAGGATTTGCATTTGTGTCTGCTGGGCACTAGATCATATAAACAATCTGGGACTATTTAATTTTTTCAGTTTGAGTTTTTCTCAACTGTAGTATTAGTGAACCCCAGGATGAGAATTAGTTTATGACCGACACCCAGACGATATTATACCATTAACATTTTTACTGTTATCATCATCACCATCATCATCATCATTATGGATCTTCTCCATCTAGAACTCTAGAAAATGTTGATGTGTTATTGGTACAGTTTGAATATATGCCCCCTCCAAACATCATGTTGAAATTTAATCCCCAATGTTGAGGTGGGAGGTGTTTGGGTCATGGAAATGGGTCCTTCCTGAATGTCTTGGTGCTGCCTCTCCTTGCCTTTGGGTCTGGGCTGAAAAGGAAGACGTCTTTCTGTTTGCACCCTCCTGGAAGTCTCTCCTTGCCCAAAGTCCCACTGAGAGTCTGTTGGTTTTTCTGTGTCATACTTTCTTGGGACTGTTGGGACATCAGCCTGGCCTCTGTAGTTTGCTTGCTTTCCTCATTTGCTAGAAAACATACGTAGATGACATACATGGATGTTATTGTAGCTACCTTTAATAGAGGGAAAATGAAAATAATCCAGGGATATCTATCTCTGTGGTCGTTTTTTATCTTTATTTCAGTTCACTCTAGAATGAGAGGCTAGAATGAGAGACTTTAAACTTCTTACTCATGGGTGAATATCAATCAATGAGCATCTTCAGACTTTGACTCTGGAAAGGCTTATGCTTTGCTGTGGGTGTCCAGTCTAAGGGATAACAGCTGTGGCCGTAACTGTCACTTTGCTGTTTCAGTCTGACCTCATACATTCCAGAATACCCTCATCTATGTCAAATGCATTCATGTAGTTTTAAATATCTAATGAATAAACTTTTTGAAAAAAAAATCTAATGAATAAATTTAGAACATTTAAGGAGTAGCTTTGGTAAAGTCACATAGTTAGAACTTCAACGTAGATGATGACCTTGAAGTCCCACCTTAAAATATTTTATCATATATTTTTGATAAATACTACATCATTATAAGTTATATTCATATCTCATGTTATTTCTCTTATACCTTTTCTATTAACTAAACATTAAGAAAAATAAGGACTGGAGTAGGAGTTCAAAAAAAACATATTTTTACTTGTATATTTAGAAATTCAAATTTCAAACCAAAAGAGCTAAAAAAAAAAGCTATCTGTACTTTCTCTGTTAAAATATTTTTGGCTTTATTAAAAGTAAAACTGGAGCAATTGTTTTTAGTTGTTTTCCTTTTTAAATTTTTAAATTTTGTACTTATGTCTTTATTTATTTTTTAATTCAGATTAACAGGAAGGTACAAATTATTAGGGTACATCGTGTTTCTAAAGTAACGTTCCAGTTGGAGTTGGGGCAGTTGAGCCCTTCATCCTGGGGGTGTGCGGTACCCCTCACATATGTCCACCAGGTGACAGCTTACCAATCCCCCTCCCTCCTCTCCTTCTCCCTTTCCTTTCTCCCCCCTCCTCCCACTTGGATATACTAGATGGAGCTGAAATACATTCTTCCTTGTAAAGTATCACAAGAACGGAAATGCAAATATCCAATACTCAATACTGATATGATTCTAGTAGAGAAACAACTACATGCCCATATGAGAGAATAAAATTTGTCTTTAATATTTAGGCAGCCTTTCATATAAATGCAGTTTTTTACATTGATATGCTGCACCGTGGTGAGGTCAGGGTCTTCCGTTCACCTACGACTAGAGCAGCACACACTGTGCCCACCACGCAGCCTCCTGTCACCTGCCCTGTTTTCCTAACACAATGGAATCCCCCAAACCCATGACCAGCTTATTATATAGGATGATTTGCCCCCCAGAGATTCACATTAACAGATAACAAAATTATCATTCAATTTTCTGTTACAACTGTAACATCAATGTATGCAAATAATTTCTCACAATAATATACTGTGTGTATCACTGGAAAAGGAAGGCTCTGACGGCTGCTCATAGAGAATATATGTTGATACTCTAGAACCATCAAAAATGCATTGTTTATAGAAAATGGTTACTAAATTAAACTACTCTGACTAGTGTTTTAAATCAATTTCATTTAACTAAAAGTCCCACTGCACTGACTACAATCATATCAATGATCATTGAAGGAAGCGTGGTGAACTAGATCATCAGCATCAACCCAGGAAGGTCAAGAGCCCAACCTTGGATTAATAGGAAGAGGCCTTCATAACTTAAGAGACTCAAGAAAACACACAAGTAGCCTGACGGTCCTAACTGTGATGAAAATCATCTACTGAGGTGGGTGTTATTGTAAATCTTTGTCTCCATGACAGATTTACATCTTCTTCCTTCCATAAAACTCACCGTTAATGGCACAACACCTATTAAGCGGAGATATTTCTAGGTGTAATACGTCATGGTATTTTCCTGAACAGTTTACATTATTCTTGGCATTTCACTGCCTGTCTCATGAGATGGCCAAGAAGGAAAATATAGTAACTTGCACTCACTTCTCAAGGACAAAATGCCACATCTCACCAGAGGAAACATTCGGAGTGTGAAAAGAAAATATTGAGACTCATAACATTGAAAAATGTGGTGTATGAAAAATCTGGAGGCTTAAGGGAAAAACATTTTGTTTCCTGGAATACAATTTTAATGCATTACCAAGTTCTCAGTTTTCAGGGTTTCCCAAAAAGGGACAAACAAACATTTACAAAAGCTCATTCTGAGGACTGCATGTGTACAGGAGAGACAATAGGATCTTTGACATAACCCCAGTCTTAGAGCTTGAGCTTCCGCTGGTGTTTGTATAGGGAAACCCTGGGGCCTCAAGAACATTTAGGTAGCACTTTCTGACAACAAAAGCGGAGCGGGCTTTGTGTAACAAAGGCAATTAAAATGTCCAGGCAATCCCTGCAGATATGTCAGCACGCTGAGAACTTGGGATACTGAATAACTTCATTCTTATTCACAAAAAGCCAGAGAGCAAAATAATTTCAACTCTCCCATACACTCTATTTTCCCTCTTAAGAGAAAAAAGTCAACAATTGTAAGCATGTATTAAACTCTCAGGCTCTTTGTTATGAAGTTTTTGGCCACTTTGTAGGGTAGAAAATTCTACAAGCTGATGCTACTGCATTTTATGCAGGCTAAAAATGCATTTTAAAAACTAGATTGTGACATTTCATAACATGCTTATCACTCAAAGTTCTGATTCTATTATATATAAGAGAGAACTGCCAAAGGACTAACCCAAATTCACATTTTTAGCTAATGGTAGAACCAGGACTAAGGAAACAGATGTTCCTTTTGTGTTCCGAGAACCTTCCCCTGAGCCCAGGCCAGGTACAATCATGTTTTCTTCTGGCGGAGCTGGCTTCAGATTTTGTTATGTAGCACGAAACATTGCCCCTTAGCCTTTGCTCTCTTTCACTTTGCCAAAGGAGAAGCAGAAAACATGAATTATTGAAGTTGTGGGCAAATTTTTAGAAAGGAAAGTTATGCTCCTTTTGTGTGGAAGGTATACGGCTGCTTGATCCATTTCTTTACTGAGAGCAACATTCCTTTCATTTTATATCAGCCGTAAAGGGCTCTGTGGGAAGGCCGCATGTGCAACAATGGGGCCATTACACAGCGCCTGTATGTATGGTGTTTACTGGTGCCGCAAACTATTAGAAATAGCCATATAGATCTTGTGGAAGAGCCCTCTTAGAATGGCTGGTAATGGTTCCACATAATAGAGGCTCAGGAAATATTTGCTATTTGATTTGCTACTTATGTAGGTAGTTTTTGTAAAACTTACATTGAAGATAATCCAGTCTGGAACATGAATGGCCTGAAAAAATTAATAAGCTGGAATGCTCAACATGCATCATTTGTTTATAGATTTTTATATGAAAGGGTTTTCTTGAGGCAGAGCTGCAAAATTTTACCATCACTACAGTGCATAAAAGAAATGTTCCAACCGGAGATCTTACTCCTTCTCTTCACCGTATAAGGACACGGAGGGTAAATGTGTATAAACCAGAGATGCCCCTCCACCAGAAACCAACTTCTGGACCTTGATCTTGGACTTCCCAGTCTTCAGAACTGTGAAAAATAAATTTACGTTGTTTGAGACAAAGAAGAAGTATCTGCAGTATTTTAGTATGGCATCCAGCGCTAATACAATTACCATTTAAAACAAAAGCATGGTTGATCAATGAACTAATAACTTTTGAAAAAAAATTGTATGCTGAAAACTTTAAAAAAAGTACTGTCAATTTTTCTTTGTTCCCTCAATCTCTTATCATAAAGTCTTAACTTATCCATTTCCTGAATCATTAATAGATGAAAATATTCTCAGGATATTAAAAAAATCCACAGAACCATAAAAATAAATATATTGTGATCTTTGCACCAGCCCCATTCTTCTGTAGGCCAACTGGCAAAGAAATCTGAAGGTTAAATAGAGTTCAGTTATTTTAGGACCTACTGTGTTATGTGTGTTCTATTATCCTAACTCAGATTTGTTTTAGTTTTGCCCTTTGGACCAAGCCTATCCTTGCAAAAGGCTTCACACACAGCTACCATATGAGCCATTCAGAGTCAGAAATGTTAGGTTTCTCCAAGACGTGAAATTATGTTTTCATAGCAGAAAACACTAATTTAAGTTGGAAATATGTTGGAAAATGTCATTTCCTTTGCAAACCAAACAAATTAAGGGGAAGGGAAATCTCGCTGCGTAGAATTCAGAGCTTGTTGTGAAATTTTGAAAGAATTCTCAAAATTTGGCAAAACCTAAAGTATTGCTTGGCATTTATACCCTGAGATGAATATTTTAAGAGTCCAAATTAAACTTGTTGATAGATATATACTGAGAACGTGTTAACATGGTGATGTTTCTGTTACTTGCTATAAATACAGTGCTGTGAACTAAGGGTTTGTCTCGCATATAACCTATTCAAGTTATCGTACCATGCAGATGAATGATTTATATTTAACACATATTTTAAAATCATTACTAGCTGCCCATGGGATGGAGCATCCTCAAGTGTGTATAAAACTAAACGCAGAAAACAAAAATGTACTTGTGTGAACAAATTTCGAGGTTACCACTATGCTATATATCATGTATTAATTGAAGAGAAATGGCAGATATCATGGAAGTTCAAGGGCAAGGAGGCCACTAAAAAGCTCTTCTTCTTCATGCTGTGGATGATATGGACGTTTCAATGCTTATGTTGCTGCCTGGAGCTACTATTATATATAGTTATACATTTCTATTTTATACAGCTTGGACCACTGTGTTGTGTTAGTATCTCAATTTTTACATGATATTGGAAAAATCAAGTTATAGCTCAGGCAAGATGGACTATAAAGATGCGTGACAAGGTGGGTAGAAGTGTTTTGAAGGTAAAAATTATTATTGTGCAGATGCTATAAGCCTGTTCTTTGAAGCTGAAGTTTTCATTTGAAAACTTTTTTTTTATTAATGACATTTTGAATTCTAAGCCTTCTGGAATAATTTAAAACATGAAGATGTTTTCCCCCATACACTTGCTAACTAGAACAGCGTATGAACAACATCTAGTGCTTGTGAAGCATGTAATTTTCTTTGATGTCTCCTTAACAGAGAACTAGGAGCTGGGAAGGCAACCCCTCGACCTGCTCTGGCGGCAGAGTGGATACTGCGCAGCTCTCAAATTTGGCGCTCATCAAGAAGGGAAAACCCTGGAAAGAAGGTAGGCCGGTTTGAGTACCTCTGATGTCAGAGCAACTGCATCTGATTTCAGGATCTTCTGAAGAAAAACTCTGTAATCTCTACTTTATTTTTAAATTGAAAAAATAGAGGAGTTTAACTATTCTATCAGATATTCTAAAGTCATAT
Source organism: Otolemur garnettii (assembly GCF_000181295.1). Taxonomy (NCBI): domain Eukaryota; kingdom Metazoa; phylum Chordata; class Mammalia; order Primates; family Galagidae; genus Otolemur; species Otolemur garnettii. The sequence goes on from NW_003852404.1 coordinate 33,407,246, forward strand.
CTGATAAAGACGCTCACCCTTGAGCATCAAGAGTATCAAAGTTAGCATTTAAGGATGAATTAAAAAGTTGATATTGTTGGATGTAAATTTTTGGATACATTTAGAAGAAATGGCAATGTTGGTGCATATCTGATTGAACTTTAGTGTTTTCTGCTAAATATGCTTTGTTGGATTTTAATTTTACCTGTGAATCTTGCAGACTAGTGATTATTATTCTTAGACGGTTCAGATAGACAGATTATTTCTGATCTAACCTTGTCTGGCTTATTTGTGAGACATGTATTTTTATAACAGCATATGTATTTTGTCACATGTGACCAAAGCAGCAGGCATGTTATTACCTATAGGATACAAAGAAGTTTCTCTTTCTTCAACATGATAACATATTGTAATGCTCTTCTTTCTCATTTTACTCCTTCCTTTTTCCCTTACACTGACCTTGCTGATCACCATTTTTTCTCATTGCTCATGTAACTTCCCATTAAGAATCTAAAGTGCATAAATTTCCCTGGATTCTTCCCAAATCATTTGCTTTCCAAGTGCTCCCCTTTGTCTCTTTCTCTTGCATGCACATACAAAGGAATATGTAGAAATAGCTAGGAAGTGTTAGTAATTCTGTTTATGTCATTTGAAAGAAATTTTAAATAATGGAACATTGCCATTTAGCACTCAATCTCATGTGATTTGATTTTCTTCTCTCTTTGCGAGTGGGGGGATGATGTTAGCTGAACATGAAGTTTCACAGCTCCCAGATATGCATAAATCCTCTCATTTGTACTTAGTATAACTTCTTCCTCACGCCCACTGAGCTATGGTCTTTTTGCAAGACTCTCTGAATTATGGTTTTTGAAGTAGAAATGGGCATTACCTGGATATGTAAATATTTGAGACCAGAGATACGTTTCTGTCACTTCCCTTCTCCTTTCATTGTAATTTAGTGGTTTCTCAGGAGGTTAAATGAAAATATATTAGCAGGTGGTTTTAGAAGAGATACTGCACTCTGCTATTTTATTTTATTATTGCATTTTTACTGTGCTTAGGCTACTCTGGGAAGTAGTGGTTGGTCTGAACCATGATATTATTTTTACCTCTGTGAACTTTGTTCTGTGATTTTAGTTATAGTGATAGGAGGACAGTGGGTAAAGCTTCAGAGTTTGTAGAAAATTAAAATTTGTGGAGCATGTGAAGTGGCAGCATCCAGAATAAATGAATATAGTCTGATTTCTTGTAACTGCCCTGCTATTTCTGCTTGGTGATGCTTGAATTATAGAACATGGAAGAATTATAGAACCATCAGAATTATAGAACATGGAAAATTCAAAAAACTGACTTCAAAACTGTTCTGTTAGCATTCTGTGGAAAGCCATACCCATTGGATGTTGTAATAATCAAGATTCTTTGCTAATGAAGGGAATAACTCTAATCTAAGGAAAGAAAAGATTGGATGGAAGAAAAACAATGTATCTCATACAAAAAGGGAAAGGCTACTTTGAAGGTCTCAGAGACTCAGAACCAGAGACTCAATGTTGGAAGATTCTTTCTCTTAGAATCTTCTTTCTACCTTTCTCTGTGAAGGTTCCAGTTTTTCAGATTCTTCCATATGTGAACATTTCTTCAGATCAAAGATCACTGAGGAGAGGGCGATTTTCACCAGAATTTCCATTTAGTAATATACTGAAGAAGGTCTCTTTGTGGACTAGTGTAGCCATGTGCCCATCCCTGGAATAAACTCTGGGCCAGAAGAATGAGGTACAGAGATCAGCCATATGGAGGCTATGTGTTCACATGTGAAAAAAAATTTCCATTCATTATTTCTTTGAAAATGCTTTTTAGACCTTTTTATCTCTCTTCTATTATGTGAAGGCTAACTCACTTGATGGTGTCTCATGAGTCCTGTAAACTTTCTTCATTCTTTTTTATTCTTTCTTCTTTTTGTAACTTTGATCACATAATTTAAAATGGCCTTATATTCAAACTCACTGAATCAAGTCTTGAAAGTTTCTGCTCAAATTTTGATTTCATATATTATATTCCTTGTTTTGAGGATGTATGGTTTTAGTATTTATATTTCTTTGTCAAACTTTTAATTTTGTTCACAAACTGTTTTCCAAATTTCACTTAATTTTCTATCTGTGTTTTCTTTCTGGATTTCTTTAAGAGAATTATTCTGAAATTATTCTTTGCTAGGATTTTCATAGATCTCCATTTCTCTGGGTCCACATTGGATTTTTATTAGTCTCTTTTAAAGATGTCATATTTCCCTGATTTTTCATAATCTTTGTGTATTTATGTTGATGCTTGTGAACTTGAGGATATGACCACCTCTTTTGATCATTGTAGGTGTCCTTTAGTAGTGATGGAGTCTTGCTATTTAGCCTGGGATTCTTATAAGCCAGTTGGACAGGCAGACGTTGGTGTCTGGTTCTCTAGTTGGGTTGGGCCTCTTGCGTTCTGAGGTTGAATGGTATTGCTGGCTGTGCTCTATAGTCTGGTGATAGCACTGGCTGAACTCTGCCATTAGATGGAACTCTGTGATTATCTGGTCAAAGAAGGTCAAAGTTGTCTTTCCTCCTGGGTGTTAATGTTGTTTGAAATCTGTAGTTGGGCAGGGCCATGTGTTGGGCTGAGAGGCTGGATGAAGTCTCTGCAGTTGCTGCTTAACCACACCAAAGGCTATCCTCCACAGATGTGTGGATTTGGGCTTGCCTCTCAGCCTATGGTAGGCTTAATCTGACCACCGAGGTTTGCTGGAGATGCTGCTCAGTGTCTGAGATTGGGTGGGGCCAGATGTTCCCTTTGTGGGTAATCTCTGACCTGCAGTTGCTTCTTGACGTGTGGAAGACTCAGAACAGCTCCAACGTGTAGTTGGATCACATCTTTACGATAGGAGTTGGGCAGAGCTCCCTCACAGGGAAGCCGAATGCTGCTTCCCATGCACCTTTCCCACTGTAGGAACTGTGAGTTGAGAAGAGTTCTCAGTGTGCAGCACTATGTCAGATGGAAGTAGGGAAACTTTCCTTTCACCCTTCAAACGTGGCTGTTCTAAATTCTGCAATTCAGGTAGTGTCTTACCCTCAATTCCAAATTCTGGAATTTTTCAGGAAGGCATTCTTGGCTGTGATTATTTGCTAGTTATATTTCTGGGGGCAGGGGAAGAGGAGCCAGAGAACTCCATCTTGCTGACATCACTCTCCACATACCCACAATTTTGAAAGGACTTCTGTGTTATATCCAGTTGTTTCATGTGAAGTCACAAACTCTCCTACCCTTTCACATATGGGTAATAAGCAAAACTACGGAATCTAGCTCCAAATCTAGTCTCCAGGCAATATGATACCTTCTCGTTCAGTCCAGATACAGTTAGCTATCTGTGGACTGGTGCAACAGGATAGACAAAAGAGACAAAAGAGTTCCCATCCAGGCAAGGCAGGACTTCTCACAGTGACAGTCTTGTTTGGATGATTCTCTTCTGTTCAGGATTTTCTTGGTATTGTAGGATGTTTGTTGCATCTCTGGCTGCTACCTACTAGATTTCAGTAGCAACATCCCACCTTGTGGCAATGAACAATATCTATAAATATTTCCACAAAGTGTCTTTTGAGAGGAAAACTCTCCCACAGTTAAGAACCACTGCAATAGGAGGAACATGGGAAGCCATGTAGAGGTGTCAGGGCTCCAAAGCCACTGCACGCTCATTAGAGTAGAGTTGTTACAGTTGCTGGTCCTGTGTACTCTAAAATTAGAGTTGTTACAGTTGCTGGCCCTGGGGTAAGTTCTTTGGGTTTGTATCTTTACCATATCACTTGTAAGATTTTTAACTATAGGCAATGTACAAACCTGCCTGTTTTCTTTTTTGGAAAGCAACATGGTGATAGGAACTATGTTGTGATGTTGTTATGAGGATTAAATGAGTCCTTAGTACAGTACCTGCACATACAAAGTAAATTTTCCATTTGTGTTGGTAGTTGCCATTTTCACATTAGGCTGAAAAACTAAGTAGCATTCACATGTTGACTCACTTTCCTGGCAGTGGTGTTAGTTCCTTGTTTAGACATTTTGGTGTCTGGTTGTGCCCATGTGAAATTGGGGAAAAAATTATTTCTAAGATTTTTAACTGCAGGAGTATTAATGAGGCTTCCCAACTTCAAGATGTTCTACCTCTGGAGTAAAATTCTATCATGACCATGCAGATCGCTACTGCAGTTAAGATCATGCACTATTGTTTGCCTTGTTTACCAAGCCTGGGGTTTCTCTTTTAAGAAATGTTTCCTTCCTTCCTTCCTTCCTTCCTTCCTCCTCTCTCTTTCTTTCTCTCCCCCTTCCTCCTTCCTTTCTCCCTCCCTTCGTCCTCTCCTCCTTCTCCTCTTCCTCCTCCTCTCTTCTCTCTCTCTATATGCATATATATGTGCGTGTGTGTGTGTGTGTGTGTGTATATATATACATATATATATGCCTTTAAATTTCATTTGATGTGAATCTTTTAGGATTAGCTATAATTAGAAATTGTGAGGTGAGGATCTCTTTGTAGTTTCCATTTCTTAGCAATCAGTCTGACACCTCCTCCTCACTCTGTCAGGCCTCAGCTTAATGCCTATGGCGTAAGCTACCACCCAAATCAGGTTAAAGCACTAGGCTGGAATGGCGAGGTGGAGCTTCCCCAATGCTGGGAGCCCACAGTCTGCATTTCCTTTGGTGGTTTAGGGAAAAGTTAATGCCTTTTTTGGGTAGAAAGTTTGGAACAAAAAATATTTTAAAGCAGCCCGATAAAACCAGCCTCCCATTGTACTGTTTTTCCCCCAGGTTCTAGTCTTAGCTGCTACATTGTTTCTTTCTTCCTAATCTTTGCAAATATAAACTTTGATGTAAGGCAGGGAATTCAACTTTTGCTATTCTATGGGGTGCAGTATAATATATGAGTTTTAGAAGTCGCAGCTTAATGGCCATTTGTAGAAAATGCATCTCTTTTAAAAACCATTTATGATTGCAGTGGTCTTTCTTTTTTCAGATGGAGAAGCTTGGATTAAAGCCTTTGTCTCTCACATAAGACCTTACTGACCTTACCCTGGGAAAGCAAGCCAGCCTTCCAATACTCTAATTTCTACCATTGAAGTTTAAGTTTAGCCAGACGTACTACTTACGTTTAGAGACAACAAATTGCTTAATAAGTTTCTTCCCTGGCTTTGAACAATTATCTTTCCAAACACTGGATGGAGGCCTTTTAACCATCCCCTAGTCCAGTTTGAACCAGCTACTTTTAGAATTTTGCGCTTATTACTTTTCACTCTTCTCCTTTGGTCTATTTTTTGTATTTATTAAAATGACTTCTTTGCAAGTGACAAAAGCCTTATTCAAACTAGCTTTGTCAAAAATAGATTTAGATTTTTTTCAGAGATGACTGCTGGGATAGTTACAGGAAGCAGGGAAATGTTGGCTCTTAGAAACTGAAATCAGAGACTTGATTCATGCATTTAAAATAACTTATATTGAAAATTTATTACAGTCCGTACAAAACTCTGAGATCAAATTGGAACAAAAAAGGCCCTTTGTGATTTCCTATAACTTCAATGAGATTATCTGTTTTAAAATTTTACTACAACCTATTTATTGAATCTTAGATTAATTTTCTCAAATTTCTTCATGTGGAAGCAGACACATTCCTAGCATTTGTTGGGTTACATCTTTTCAATTTACCAACTTGAGGAAAGGAGTGTTTTTCTGATAACTATCAATCAGGAAGATCTTGGAGGGACCTACTCCTGGATTGGTCATGTTGGGGTATAGGAATAGTATATGGTCAGTGACCAATTTGGGCTTTCTTTATGAAACTCCCTCTATGGAATAAAACTCCTGTCCTCTCCTGGGGTTAGGAGGAGTCCTAGCCTGTTTTTATCTCTTTCTGCAGTTGCACTTTCAAAGATAACTAGTGTATTCAATTTCTAAGTTTTGACCTCCCATTGTAGGCTTATACTTCAGATCTCTCAGAATTGTTTTTGATATCCCAAAATGTTGGTGCTGTTTTTTTTTTTCATTCTCTTTGACCTTGAGCATTTATACTTTATATTTGATTTTTAAAAAATTTTTCTTTCATTTTATTGCATATTTATAGACACCATGTGTAAATTGACATGTGATCTATAAGTTTCATACTTTGTATGAAGCCTTATTTATTATTGGTCTTCTAAATACTTACAATTGATATAATCCCCATCTCAAGTTTATGCAATTACTTTGGTTAAATCCCATTAGATTAGATTTTTCACTTTATCAATGTTGTTTTGTAGATCAAAAGCTATGTATTTAGTATTCAGATAAACTGATATAATAGCAGAGTTCACAAAAAAAAGCATTCATTTCCTTCTAAGTTCTCGACTAAGTTTTCTTGAGCAGTCTGTTGATAATTTCACATCATCACTCGATAGTAAAATGAATACTATGACTGCTGATTTATAATGGGATCATACAGATTCTTTTCCACATTTTCCTATATTGGTGTGTGTGTGTGTTGTTAACTTTGGAGGGAGGGAATCATCTTTCTGAAAGAACCATATTGGATTAGACAATAAAATGTTATATTTTTTAATATTGAGAAATGTGTAAAAGTTTTGACAATGCTAACAAAGGTTTTAGTGAGGAGATTATTTGTAATTCATGTTGCTATGCAGCAACCAAAATCCTAACCCAGGAGTTTGTACTGTGGCAAATATTGATATATACTGACAGAGCTTGCCTTGTATTTTCTGAATATGATACACTTAATAACCATACTAACAAAAAATAAAGAAATAATCATAGTATCAGGGGGCGACCTTAATGGCTAACTAGCTCCTATTTCTCCTTCATTCTTCATCCTGGTTGCTTAGCTTTTAATTATGCCTATATCACATATCTCCGTGTTTCATACTGGTATTGCCTGTGGGCTCCTAAAAAAGTATTAAGGTGCTTACCCTGACCAAGAACAATTAAATCTAAACTTCTGGGCATGGCCTCTGAATAGCAGTACTTTGTTAAGCTCTACAGGTGGTTATAACGTGTAGGCAGGAATGAAAACTACTGATCATTGTTTTATGTCACGTAGGAACATGAAAATGAATGTATATTTCTTCTCCTTTGATGGAGTATTTGGCTTTGACTTCCTGCTATAACTTGACCTTAGGATGGAAGGAAGTCCTAGGTTCTGAATATCAATCAGTATTTGTTTAGAAACCAAACGCCACCAAGTCTCAACATTTAAGCATATGGAGTTCTAAAATATGAAGAATATTTGAAAGAATTTTGCTGTTGTGCCATACTTAAAACTTAAAATCTGTGTTGGGCTGCCTCTGTCGCCAAGTCAGAAGACTGCGTGAAAACTTAGATAGTTAAAGCAGGGTTATTTTGAATTAAATCATAGTGATTCTTTTATTTAACAGATACATGCTTTTTAAAATGATATATCATATCTTGTGCTTTTTTTCTCCGCTACATTGGCTTTGAGCTTTCCAGATAAAAAACTATTTTTTCTTATCTAATGTGTGCAGTAGGTTACTTGTGATTGCAGATACTAAGTCATAAAAAGTTGGAGGTTTTAAGATCTGGATTAATTTTGGGGAGTACTGAATGTCATGGGCTATCAAAAATGATAAAGATCTCTAAATGAGGGACTTTCTTACTAAAAGTTATTTATATGGAATGTTGTTTATTATGAAGATAGAGGAAACAGAAGTTCAATATTTATTTAAAAATCTAGTTGAGCCTACTATGTGACATAAAATGTGTCGAACATTTTAAATGGGGGGACAGATGAGTGTGGAAGTATATACACATTAACTTATTTGTGAAAACTATTTAGTGCTTAGGAAGAAATTAGGCTCTGTCTCTCATGATATTTCCTTTTGAGATGACTAAAAAATTTCTCTAGGCTGCTTCAAGTTAGAATGGTTTTCTTTCTTTCTTTTTTTAAAATTAAGTCATAGCTGTGTACATTAATACAATCATGGCGTACAATGTGCTGGTTTTATATACCATTTGAAATATTTTCATCAAACTGGTTAACATAACCTTCATGGCATTTTCTTAGTTATTGTGCTCAGACTTTTATATACTACACTTAGTAAAGCTAACATGTGCCCTTGTAAAATGCACCATAGGTGTGGTCCCACCTATTACCCTCCCTCCACCCATCCTCACCCCTTCCCTCCCCTTCCTCTCCTCTTCCCTTCTTCTTTTTTCATATAAAAGCGATAAATTGTTTTCATAGTAGGGCTGAGCACATTGGATACTTTTTCTTCCATTTTTGAGACACTTTGCTAAGAAGAATATGTTCCAGCTCCATCCATGTAAAGTTGAAAGAGGTAAAGTCTCCATCTTTTTAAAGACTGCATAATATTCCATGGTATACATATACCACAATTTATTAATCCATTCATGGGTTGATGGGCACTTGGGCTTCTTCCATGACTTAGCAATTATGAATTGGGCTACAATAAACATTCTGGTGCAAATATCTTTGTTAAAAAGTAATTTTTGGTTTTCTAGATATGCAGAATGGTTTTCTTTCTATTTTTTTATGTGTTTATCTAAGTCCCTAAGGTGATAAACAACAACAAATAATTGGTAGAAAAAAGATGGCCTTGGCACTCACTTTGTCTTTGACTCCCTGAGAATCACTGTTCTGTCAGCTTTGGTTTTTGAATCCTCTCCTTACCTCCACTTTTTTTTTTTTAGAGATGAGGTGTTGCCCAGGATGAGTACAGTGGTCCAATTGTAGCTCAGGCTTCTGGGATCAAGCAATACTCTCACCTCAGCCTCCTAAATTGTTGGGATTCCAAGTGTGAGCCGCCACACCTGGCAACTTTGTAATTGCCCCTAAATCCTAAACTTAGCTTTTGTTTATTCTTTTTGAGGTTGTGTTTCTTTCACTATTTTTCTCCACATTTATTATATGATTTCAACAATTGTTTAGGGTGGAGATCAGAAGTTCAAGAAGTGATATTTGTATATGTTATGATCAATTTGGGAATTGTTATGGATTTATTTTTATCTCTATTGATCCTATGATTCTTATAACTTTGAAACTGACTCACTAAATTATACAGACTTTGAAGATACTAAACATTTTTACTTTAGAAGCTTCTTGCTTGTTATTTTCACAATGATTATTAATACTGATTAATAATAGTATGATTATTAATGATTAAAAATAGTAATAGACATTTAATTGTTACGTAAAGTTATTAAGCTACAGATTGATATTAAAATAATTCCTTAAGATAGTGCTTCTCAGCCAGAGGAAATTTTGCCTTCCAGGGAATGTTTGACAATGTCTGGAGATGCTATTTTTGATTGTCACTGTGAGGAAGTGCTACTGTTTCAAGGGGGTGGAAGGAGGGATGATGCGAACCATTTTACAAGATATAGGAGAACCCTCAACCCCAAGAATTACCCAGCCCCAAATATCAATAATGCTGTAGGTCAAAAAGCCTGTCTTAAAACAATTCCAAGAAAAAAACCATATCGTTGAATTTTTAATGTACACTTGAAAGCCATGGTACTATAATTTTTATCTAGGGAAAAGATAATTTAAAAGCATTTGCGCTTTGGGTCTTCTTTCCTTTATACATTAATGTATTCTTTCTAAAGCTCTAAAGTGAGTAGGTTAAGTGATTTCCCTTCTAAAATGTTCAACTACCTATAACCATGAGTGCTTCTCTTAAGTGCAAGTGCAAGCTGTCTTCTCAGCAAGTTATGCCAGATTCAGTTATTAAGAAAATGAATACCCTGTGGATAAAATATGTTCCCATTTCAAAATAAATTACACATTCAAAGGATGCTGCAGCAATTCAAAATATGTTTCTTCTGCACAAATCAAGATTCTATTTCTGTGTTCACCACGTAGTTTTGCTACTAATACCTAAACTTGATTTCTAGACTTGGAAAGAATGTCAATGAATGTCAATACACACGCTCTGTAAGGTGCTACATGTCTGAGTTGATATATATGTCTCTATATATTTGTGCAAAATTTATGCGCAAATCATTTCTAGATTTTACTAGTATCTAATATAATGCCTTTCAAAGAATATTGTGATATTGTGAAAGATATTTAGCCTCATCTGTATTTGTGTAAAAATATTTTCTTGTTGAAAAATATAGCATTAATTTTTGTTTATGAAATTAATGAAAGAAAGTGAAACCATTTTGAAGCCTGTTTGGACTCCGCTGGTCTTGAGTACATCCAGTGTACACCATGTATGCCACTGTCAATCCAATACTAGATTGTTTCAAAATGTCCTTTAGGTGCTATCTCCCACAAGTGACTGTGAGTTTTTCTTTTATCCTGGATCTGTCACATTGCCTGGCATAAAGTTAAACATCGATGTTTGTTGACCTATAATACAGTGTGATAGCTTCTAAAACAAAGTAAGCTCTGTGTTAACAGCAAGCCCTGTTTTTTGTGTTATTTATCTTTTACAAGTCAGTCTTGTTCCAGAGATATGTATTTCATCAAATGTGTTAGAGATATTCATTATGCGTATTTATACTCAATTTGTCCTTCTGCAATCCTAAAAGAATCGCATTTTGTTCAGATAGCTATCCTTCCCCCTACAATTCATATGACTTGAGTGAAATGGCCACATCTGTAGCTACAGGACCTGTGCAGTCCCACAGGTTAGTGTTGGGAAATTCTTCCTTTTTTCCAGACCGTGGTTCAGGAATCCGTCATTAACCTCCAAGCACTCCGGATTTGGGGGGGCTTATTATTCATTGTTGGATAATCTTTGCTGCTGTGTGGAGATGTTCTTCTTCTCTTCCTTGTTGTACATGAACAAGAAGCATGCTGCCTCAGTTGCTCTAGGCCAGTGTTTTAAACCTTTTATCTCACTCCACACTCAAACCTATGATTAAACTTCTGTGGCACACTTAAGTTACGCTGATAAAAAAAAAAAGAGTGAAAAAAGGAATATACTTACTGTGCTTTGAAATTCTTTAGAAAATAATTTAATTAATGATCTTTAAAGCTTTTTGCAAAGCACCCAAGATCCTCTCACAGCACAGCGTGCCTGTCACACCGGTTGTAAGTCACTGGTCTAGGCGGTGTTCTTGCTGCTGTGGAGAAAGTCGTCCTAATACTAGAACTGATGAGAAGAGGCAAGAAGGGAGGCATACTAACAGAGAGACAGGTGGCTCCGTGACGGCACCACACCTGGGACTTACCCTACCTTTTGATTTATAATAGATTACGTGAGAAAGTATTTTTCTGTATTTTTAAGCCTGTTGGAGTAGTGTTTTCTATTACTCGTAGCTTAAGAAATAGAATGATAGAAATTCCCAGTACTTTCTTTCTTAAAAAAAAAAAAAAAAATGGGTGGCACCTGTGGCTCAAAGGAGTAGGGCGCTGGTCCCATATACTGGAGGTGGCAGGTTCAAACCCAGCCCCAGCCAAAAAAAAAAAAAAAAAAAAAAAAACTGCAAAAAAAAATTATTATTCATGGCTTTTGACTCTTTTCTATAATTCAGGCTATAATCTCTCATCACAGATTCAGCTATTTTTTTCTTTTCTCTACTTTCTGCTGGTACATCTCAAGATTTCTGTCCATTTGTTTCCTATTAGCTTGAGGCCTATTGACAACTGTCTTTAGGTTCTCAACTTTCCCCAGGGGATTTAGTGAGACTTAAATAAATAAATAAATAAATAAATGCCTTCTCTAAGAGAAATTCTACTGCTAGTTGTTAAGACATTAAAAATTTTCACATTTTGTTCCAGTCTTCTCCTTCATCACTGAGGATGTAAGAGACCATAGAATATTAGTGGCAGTATAACATGATTAGCTGTCCCTATCTGGAGTTAATCTGATTTCAAATGTGAACTTCACTCCTTAGTGAGCTTGGGTCTAGAACTGGGATAGGGGAACAATGGCCCAGAGGTAAAATCTAGTCCACTATCTGTTTTTTGTTTCTTTGTTTTCTTGAAAAACAAATTTTATTGGACTATAACCACAATACTTGGTTATGTATTATATATGACACATTTGTGCCACAATACCAGCTGAGTAGGTATGGCAGAGACTGTATGGTTGGAAAAACCTATAAAACTTATTGTTTGGCTCTTTCCAAAATATGTTTGCTAACTCCTGCGCTAGAAAGTAGGCTAAATAAAAGGCTCATTGAATTGGTTTGAGGCTTAAATGAGATGATGCCTATAGGACATCTAGAGCAAGACAACTGGCATGTGTACACCTGCATAGACACCAGCTGTCATCATTACTGCAATGGCAATATTCAGGCAATATTCAATAAGTACTAATATTCCAGAAAAGCTGATGTCTACAGATCAAAAACCATTTGAACCAATAATGTCACCACTTTTGGGGGGTTGAGAGAAATGACTGCTATGGGGGTCACACTATGTAGTTTCACTGCATAATATTTATTAGCAGGGGGAGGAAGACAATGTTTATATCTGAAGTCAGTTCCCCAGGTGAGCTATAAATATAATTACAAGGCTGAATAAATATATTTATACTACCCCAGTGAGACTGTGATACTTAATAAGGTTTATTTTTCATCCAGAGGAAATAAATGTTATTTTAAAAATCATAATTCATTGTTATCGTTAATTCAATAATAACAATTGTGTACGGTACTACATTAGAGAAGAGTATATCACTGGTGTTTGGCCAGACAGGGGAACAATTAATAGGCTCCCCATTTTCCCTGAGAGGTTTATTTGTCATGTCAAAGTGACTCTGGTCTGGTGCAACCCAGATGGTGTTGTGACAGCACACAATGATGAGTGCCACATTGTTCTTTCTAATGATCCTTTGCTCAGTTCATCTTATTCTGCAGCCTTGGATCTCGGCGGCATGCCTGTTTTGAAAATAGGAGGCACCCAGTAGAAAAAGTCAAAGAAGATGCTACATCTTTTTCAGATTGTTATGTGGGTCCAGAAAGTGCTAAGACATAATATGGAAAAGTGTTTGAAAAAAACAAATCACCAGCTTTGTCACATCAACAAAAAAAAAAAAAAAAAAAAAAAAAAAAAAAAAAAAAAATTTTTCTCAAAAACAGTAGAAAGCATTATAGTGTTATATCCAGTAAGTCCTGTTAAACTAGTTTAATTATCTCTGTGACATAGTGGTGGTAATGATAATGCTTGTAATGATAATAACAGAAAGCTGTCATAAACATAGTATGAACACGGTTACATTGCAATGCTCTTTCTTAATTCACTGTTGAAAGGATATAGAACTTGTCATAAAATAAATAAAAAGGTTCAAGAAAATAGAGTCAAAGTCGAGAGGGAAACTAGATAGTTCGTGTAATGAGGGATCTTAGATACAAAAGCTGACACGATAGTAACACAGTATGAAAATAGACTTTGATTAAAACTGATGGAGGTCAATTGAGTTGACAGGTTAGAAATAATATAGAATTATATTCAAATTTACTCTGTTCTGAAATTCACTCCATGACTTTCAATTTTTTTATGTGCTTTTGTAATTTTTACTTATTTAGATATTGTAATTTCCTTCATTCAGTAAATTTTCTGTACACATTATCTTGGGAAGAATGGTAGTAAGATTTAGGGTAGTTTTTCAGAACTTTTAGAATCTATAGACTCTATACAACTCTTAACATTTAGCAGAAGTGTTAACTGTAACATTTAGAATCATTATAAGTTAAAAATTTTGAAATAGTATTTTAAATTGGCAATTATACCAACTTCATATTTATGAGGCTTATGAGGGTATTGTTTGCAATCTTTCACCATAACATCAATATTAAACTTGGTGAGTTACCTTGAGTCCTCACTGGAATTCTCATCCAGCCAAGTTTTTATTCTGTTTTCTTTTTTCTTTTTATTATTGCATGTGTTGAAATCTTACTGTCTTGCTCAGGCTGGTCTTGAACTTGTGTCCTCAAGTAATCCTCCCACTTGAGCCTCCTGAGTAACTGTGATTACAGGAATGCACCATCACGCCCAGCTCTTCTGTTTTTAAAGAAAGTAGGAAATCTTAAGTCACAGTAAGGCTTTGTAAGTGGCTTCAATTGTATCATTTTGATATTTGAATAGAACTCCTAAGTCAGTGAGGCATTTTCATTTCGACTCCAAAGGCATTAATTCCTAATTCACTTTTTGTTTACTTGCAACTCTGAAAAATATTCAGTTGCAGCGTTTGGATGTTATTTGTAAAATGTGCCCAATGACATTAAAAAATCTATTTCTTTGTCTAGTCAATAAGGCTAGGAAAGAATAAAAGTCTCAATTAATTTTACAGAAATATTGTTTTACTTTTGTCTTCAACAATAAGAATTGCAGTATTTTGGTGTTGGAATGATGGCTTTAGGTTCTTTAAGATGTGCCACTAAAACAAGCTGCATACAATAATGTAAATGCCCTTCGCGGGCATTACCGGCATCGTGAAGTCATGTTTTTCTTCTCACACCCTGCTGGGTGAACATCTTCTTCTCCCTTGACTGCCAGTTTACTTCAGTGTGGGAAACTAGTCCCCTCTTCATCGCCCACTGTTGTGCAAACATGCTGAAACTTTTTTATCCTCATTAGATAAAATGTGATCTTAATGAAAGACTTCTCTGTGTTTTTTGATACTGAGCCAATGATATAGAAGTATATTAAGGACCATGGACCAGACTCTGGATACCGTAATGCATGAGATTGGTACCCAGTTATAACCTGCTCTAATTTCTTTTAGTGATTTGTTTTAATTGTAGAGTGGTGTTTTTCCTTGTTAGACCCAGACATTCTACTCTGTTAAAACGAATTCTAGTACATCATCCTTTCTAGTGTACACTACAAATGAAAAATTTTAAAAAACCTCAAGCCCCCCCAAAAAACAAAAAAAGGAAAATATCACCTCCAGTAGTGCATTTTCTAATGCACGAAAAGACATCACACACTTTTCCCTCACACTACCCATAGCAAAAAGTTTATTCATGCCTTTTCATATGTGTGGTCCTATCCAGCACAAATGAAATATTCTCCTGATGTTTTAGTAATTGAATGTCCACATTATATGCCATGGATATGTGTGTACACCTTGTAGACTGTCCCTTAAAGGAAGGTACTCCCTTCTCTTTGGGCAAAGTTTAGAGAAAGCACAGAGTTCTGGGACCTAGAAATAAAATGGTGTTCTGAGGAGGGTAACAGCCTTATTCTATACCTGGATTGAATGTTACTGAGAAATATAATTGTCAGTCAGTTGTATTTATTTATATCATTATAGGCACTTAGCTGTGTTCTAATAACTATGAACAAATGACTTAAATTTAAAAAAGTACATTCACACCTCACTGGTACAATATATACCTTCTGGGTGAAGGACATACTTACAACTTTGTCTTAAAGTGTATGAAAGCAAATTATGCAACCAAAAACTTATGTGTACCCCTGTAATACTGAAAATTTAGAAAACCATACTTATGGCAATGAATCTGGATACATAAGTATATAAATATAATAATTAGAAAAACGGTTTAATATCTCAGAGCATCAGCTTTTTAATCTGTAAAATGTAGATGACGTCTACCTTACATGGTCATTGCAGGGCTTAGATGACAGGAAATATGTGAAATGCTTTAGCAAAATTTCCATAGCTGTGAATAAATAATAAATTTTAACTATAAATATTAAATTTACCATTTTTGGTGCTTTTGAATATAAGAAAATCATTAATTTATTACCTGTGTGACTAGAAATTATATTTAATTCAAGAAGCATATTTAGTTCAAGAAAACTTTCCTGTTGCCTTACTTCACTAGATGCTGGAATACAGTGGCCTTTTTTCCTAGACTTAGTCTAATAGATCTATCGTGGCCAGGCAACTCACTCTTCAACCGATGATCAAGAGTCCTTCATCTTTTTCAGCTATTCAGCTTGTCTGTATATATTTCGTACATGAAAAATAATGGTTGTAAAGTGATATACTTTCGCCCCAAACAGCAAAATCTGTATCCTTTTTAAAGCTTTCCTTTTACTAATTATCTGAACAAACAAGGCACTTAGTCCAAAGTGGTCAGCGCTGCTGTCAAATGCCAGGTCACCTTTTGCTTTAACATGGTTAAAACTTAAGTGTCATAGATAAATACAACTGTGTCCATGCTGTGATGAGAATTCTCATGCTCAGATCCCTGCAAAGGCCTCAGTAGTGCTGCACAGTTAAAGATTATGCACTTTTACCTTGAACTCTTTTACTAAAATATTGTTTTTAAAAATTGACCCGTTTATCAGGGAGATGAAATCAATCTCTACCAGCCTGTAGCCTTGGCATTGAGTCTGGATCACTGGTCCTGTCTCTCCTTTCTGTACACTGAGTTTCCCTCTGGAGCTCTTGTTTCTTATCCCCATTAATAGTTCTTCGTGAGGCCACCTCAATCCATCCATAATTCTGCTAAATTGGAAGTTAGTTAGAAACATCATTTCTTTTTCTAAAAAAGTATTCTTCTCAGAGTGAAAGCATTCCATAATAGACATACTCTTATTTGACAATGCAAATGTTGCTTTGTTTGCTTTACTATTATTATTGCTTAATACTTCATTGCAGCACTCGTCTGATTTCTTTTCTGAATGTCCGTATCTTCACTCATTCTCTATGAGGTTTTAGTTTCTAGTCCTTATCTTAAACATTGTTATTGTTGTTAAATTTCCTTTTTAATTTTGTGAAGGCAAAAACTGGAAACCTAATAAATACATGTTAAAAAACAAACAAAAAAACCCTAACTGGAGGGATTCAAAGAATTCTCAGGGCTGTCTTCATCTTTTTGTTCCCACTGGTAAGCACAGGCTTTAATACCAAAAAAAACCTTAATAAATGTTAGTAAATGAATAAGTGAAAAAAAAAGTAATCTAGACTTGTCCATAAATTGTACTCATCTTTTCCTCATAAACCAAATTTAAATCGAGATGCAGCGTTTGTCAGAGGCAGACTTCGTCAAGCCCCACCGGGGTTGTTTTATGCTTCCTCTGGGGACAATTACAGTGCAGATGATCAACTGCTTAATATAGAGGCTAATTAGGCATTTGAGAGTCAAAGAGAACATCTCTGAGATGATCTTGTGTTCAACTTCCATAGAACTCATTTACCAACTTTTCTGGTTCACAAAGTATTTTTCATTTTTAACTAAAGCATTTTAGCATATTTTATTATGGAAGGACAGACAACATGCAAAATAAAAAACCAATATGGGAAAGGTGTGTAAAAATCACAAGACAAATATGTGCCAGAAAATTAGAGGATAAAATGGTGACTCTCTATAATTCCTGAACAAAAATTTGTAAAAAGCATTACCTCATGTGGCAATTACTTGGGCTTTTGGAGCCAGTCTGGAATGTGACTGTGGTGTAAGTAAAGTAAACATATTATCGAATTCCAAATTGTTAATATACAAATAAATTCAGATCTCAGTCCCTTGGAAGGTGGGAGCTGCTTGTTTTTCTGCTACTGTTTTGCCTCTGTCATATTTTGGTTTGGAAAATTTTAAAGTAAATTTAATATACGTAAGAGAATTTAGCACTTTGAAGAAGGCAAAAAATCTTTCAATGTGTAAGTCACTTGATCTTCTAGGAGTAAAAGTTTTACTTGATTTACAAGCATGCATTCAGGATTTCATCTGTCAGGGAGCGTGCGGCATACCTGCTGTCCGCTAAAAATCAGAGCCAGCCGCATTGTACGCCACATATATTACTGTGGTTCCCCCACCTCTTTTCATTTAAGTATTAATGAAAGTAGTTTCTGATCCTGGATGGCTATTTATCAAGGATTGCATTTATTTCTCAGTGTCTTAGTTCTTATTATAGAGAACATTATTGGAAAGACATCATACTTTCATAGATGACTGATCTGTGATTAAGATAGATCACCCATTCCTTCATAAGTAACATCTGGCATCAAAGATAATTCCATTGACTTGAAATCTCATAAAATGTAACATCATTAGACTGAAGAAAAGACTGTCATTCTTTCTGGTTATAATGAAAGCTTCCTACCAGAAAGGCGCATAAAGATACTTTATAATTTCCCCCAAAGATCTATAAAGTAGCAAACACTTTCTGGACCCATCCTAGAAGTTTGCTTCTTCATGACAGAAGATCCTTGAACACCAAGGAAAAAGGTGTATTTCTGAGGCATAGAATATGCTTTACAGAGTGGCTTCAAACTTGCTAACGCTTGTTTTGCTAATCCATAAACCACAGATACTAAAAGCAGAAGACAATTGATTTCTAATGAAAAATACGTTTCCGTAGGCAATATGCCCCATAAACATTATTGCTTTTCCTCCAGATAATAAATTTAAGTGAGAGAATTCTATACAGAATTACATCATTGATAGGTTTGAATTGATGAGAAAGCTTTACTGATTTCTGGGAATAAATCAAGAAGTCCTTTCCTCCTCAATCTGTAATGATGTCAACTCCATTCTGGGAACTCTCTTGAGTTTGCTATAGGTAATTGTTACTTTAACAACAACAAAAATAATTCACAGTAATTAAAACACTAATATGTTCTTAGTTATAAAATAATGATAAAAACTTTGAGAATAATAAAATAAGGAAAATTGCCTTTGAAGAAACTTCTATCTGGGGTTTTCATTCAGAAATTAAATATTTTCAAGAATTTCATTTACTCTAATTCAGATTGTTTTCTTGTTTGTGAAAAGTTCTGTTCATATTATCTTTTCCTGTGGCACAATGAACAAATTCTGTTCACAGTATTTCTTTGGAAACAATGTTATTTTAAATGAATTAACATAATATGTACTGAAGGTGAATAGGAAAGCATAACTTGGTTGTCATCCACTTGTCATTTATAGTATATAAACTAATGAATCTATAAATGAACAATTTGTAGATGAGATGCAATACTAAAACAGACATACACACAATTTTTGGAAGCATCCTCTATTTTTAATTAAAATATTTTATCAGATGATTTAACTTTCTCTAGGAGATCAGAAAGCAGGAAGTGGCTGAGTTCATGGTACAAAGAAAGTCATTTCTGTGAACAATATCTTGATTTCTCACTTTGTTATCACCAAGGATTTTTTTGTATTTTTAAATAGAAAATTAGTTGCAGAAAAACTATCCACATACATTCCCTTTGCCAAAGCATTTAGTTACCTTTGTTCTTGGCATGTAAGAGAAAACCAAAACCAAAATTAAAGGGGGGAAAAATACCAAATAAACCCTAAAGTTCTCAGATAATTATAAATAACAGCTGTAAACAGTTGTCTCTGAATAGTATTAAATAAATGCTTTTGAAGCTTTGTGTGTGTGTGTGAATTTATAATCCAAAGAATTTATGGAATATTCAGTTTGATTTTAAAAACATGGAAGTAATCTTTGAAGAAAAAGGAGTTAACATTTTTCAAATATTGACTACTTGGTATTCTGCCAGTTCCTCTATGCACATATTTTGAAATGTGCATGATTCTGTAATTCTTTTTTTTTAAATTAATTAGTACATCTGTGCTTATAGGCTTCAGGTAAAATTTGACCATTTTACATTATACGACTGTTGCATGTTGGAAATATATTTTAAGCATATGAATATCTGACTTTAAAGACCATGCTCTTTCCATTATATCACTCCAGTGACATAAGTGTTCACCAATCATTATGGTCTTAGAGAAGTTTACTTCTTGTGAAAATATAGATTAGGTATTAGCAACAGTCAGCCCTAAAGTTAGCTTTTAGTTATGTGTGATTTCTGTATGAGAAAAAGCTATCCAGATTTAAAATACTTCTGTTAAATAGGAGAAGCAAGATCCTTTTAAATGTCATAAGAGGGATCCCAGCAACTTCTTGGGACAGAAACTGTGAAGGGTCTGTTTTCTAACTCAGTTTGCAAAATTAACACCCCGTCAGCCCCACTCAAGAACACAAAATTTCTGAGTCAGACAAATCATTTTTTTTTTTTTTTTTGCTTAAAGCAAAAGTAGCAGCCAAAGCAATAACTTGACTCAGTTTCTCATGTTCCTGATCGCAGAAATGAGATGCTGAATGCCAGATGTTTATCTGTACTACACAAGATCCTAAACTTAGTAGTCTCTGAACATTTATTGGGACAGTTAGAGACGTTCTATCCTCCATTCTAGAGAGACATTACCTTGGAATGTGAGCAAATCTCTGGGGTTGTACAGAAGGCATTTCTAGATCCAAGGTAATACTTTGGAATGTAAATGAAAAAAATTATCTGAAAGTAAAAGGAAAGGCCTTTATCTTTATTATTGTGGGATGTCTCTGAATCACTCTGGAGGAACACACTGTCACTCACGTCCCTATTCAAGCATGTCTTTTGCTCAGAAGGCCTAGAATAGGCAAGAATTCAAAAAGTTAACAGAAACTTGTCTCTCAGCCTCAGCACCAGTAATTCTCTGGTTTTGCTGGACTGCTTCCATGACCTCTGGTTTGAATTCTAGTTTATATGTTTGATACTCTGTTCTTTATTTTTATTTCTTTCTATTCTTTAGTGAGTTTCTTAGCTCTAGAAAACAGCACATGAATAGCAGCTCAAACGTGTAATGGGCGTGACAGTGGGATGTTAGGCCTCAGGAAGAACCATATAGGGAGTGAAATGGGAGAAAGGAAGCACAGCACAAGGTTATACTTTGAAGTGCCTGTGGGAAGCCCTTCCGAAGATGTCTCCTATTTTAGAGTGGGTGACATCCCACAGTCTCCTTGTGGCTCATGACTTCTGGCTCCTTGTGGCTCGTGACTGAATGGTAGTGGGTATGGTGTTGTGTTCATCACACTGGTGCACTGGCCTTGATCCACATACCCCCCACCCCACCGCCCCAACCCTCATCTTACGTTCTTGTTTACAGGCCCCCGGGTCCAGCATCTTTCCCATTGTTGTTTCTTCAGGCCCTGTTTTCCAGAGGACGCTGGCTGAGACAAAGGTGCTTTACAGTTTATGAAACACTTCCACAAACACCATCTTGCGCATACCATTTTAAAATTAAGATTTTATTACTATCAAATTAATATCAAAATGATATTTTAAACATAGTTAAACTATTAAATTGTTTTAAAGTGCTTATTATGTGGAAATACAAAAATCTCCTGTCCTACCTCCTTTCCACTCGGCCATGCTGGTTTTCAACTTTTAACAGTAACTTTTATTATTTACTTAAATATCTATTTAATATATACATGAAGTTTTAAAAAATATCCACAGAAGCAGTATCTACTTACCACTTATAGATGGTTATGGGTAATCACTTTTACAATGCTTAGGCTTGGCCTTCTGCTCATTCCAATTTGTTTGTTTTTCCTTTGATTAATAATTATCACATTTTTCAATTTACTGCTTTGTATTTACCTATGAGCAATATCTCCCCAATTTCCCAACATAATCTAGTAAATGCCAACGATCACATTTCCAAATACTCCAACCTCTTCAATGACTTTTTAATTCCATTTCATTTTCTTGGAAACCTTCTCTGGTGGACGTCTACTCATTTGCTTCCAGTTGCAGAACTAATCTCTAGAATTTATGCTCAAATGTCGCCTGGCATTTTCCTCAGTTTCTCTCCTCTGTTGGATATCCTATTTTCTTCATTTTATTTTATTTCACTTCTATTTCTTACTTTACTTTTTCATTTTGCCAGACACATTCTGGAGCTTTTCAAAAAGTAGGTAAATATTTTGAGGCTCTTTGAACGAGGCCAGATTATAAGGCTCCTGGAGGTTTAAGGTTGGAGAGAAAGACCACTTAGGTTTGGTTCAAATTACTTTTATTTTGATTTACAGTAAACCAGTAAACAATATTGGAAAAATTATGGGACTGATATATGAGGTATAAACGAATGAGTGCTTACACTCCAAACTGTGCTCAAAGTTCTGTGGTCAGTGCAGCCCGCGTGTGTTGTACAAACCTCAAGGTCACAGGGGCTATGAACTTGGTGCTTGCTGCTTTTTATTCAATTAGCTTGGTGGGAGGGGTCAGGTCGGCATTCAGGGTCTGCTGAATGCTTTCTTGTTCTATTTATTACTCCAGTATTTGGCCATGACTAAATACTCCTTGTTTATATGAAAATGTTTTCATTTTCTCTGTATGCTTGGTTGATAGTTTGGCTAGAAAGAATATTCTGAATTGAAAATAATTTTTCCTCACAATTTTGGATGCTTGATCTAACTCCCTCTTAGCCTCAATATTGCTCTGTAGTAATACAATGTCATTCTCACTACTGTTCATTTCACCATACCATTTTTTCCACTCCCTTAAAAATTGAGTTACCTCATTCATAAAGTAACTCACCCCCTGTCCATCTCCACTACATTGATAACATTGCAGAGGAAGGAAGAGAAAGGAACTTTCTCCTTAGATAGATATTTATTATTATTGGTCAAGTACTTCAAAAAAGTATCTTATTTTTAACTGACAATAATTATTTGTATTTGTGAGTTATGATAAAATGTCTCTAGGTTTCTTTTTCTTCCATTATTTTTTTTACATCACCAGGACTAAACATTCCAAGGTAGGTTTATATTGATTAAAAGAACATACCTGACATGCTTGCTAAGGAAATCCAGAGATGACTCAAAGTCGAGAAGAGTTTAGGAAAGATGCCTGGTGATGAGCATCGAGTCCATTTAAATAGCACAACTTAAGCCAAGTAAATGTGAAAATTAGGGTTAAAGAACTAAACACAAATTTATTAACATTGAAAATGTGGAAATAATTGATAAAAATCAATAGGCTATAAAAAGAAAGTTTAGCAATTCCAGCTTAACCACTTTTTATACTACGGAATAAGGAATGGCTAAAGTCTCAGTCTAGTTACTAAAGAAAAAATATTTTGAGTATATATCTGAAAATTACAAATGTACCTACCTCAGAAATGATTTAATAATCAGGAGTTATCCACTGTTAGAACTTTATTATACTGTTCTTGAGATGGGAAAGGTATCAAATCATTAATGTTTGCTATCCTATCTCCCTCTTTGTAATGAAGGCTATATCATATCTCCCTTTTTGTATCTGTAATGAAGGCTATTTCTTTGTCATCTCTGCTACTGCAGCTTCTTTGAATAAAGGACCCAGGTACTTGGTGAGAACAGACCTTGCAGTCCAGAGTAGCCGTCGTAGGTGCTCTGTATTATTTGATATAGATTCAATACTGATAGAGAAAAAGGATCTGATGAAATTTTACCATTTATTAATTTACTTTCAGAGACCAGTACAAATTCTAATTGCTTTTAAATTATTTTTAGTTTGTTCATTGATATTTCCTAGAATGACGCTGTGTTCTGTGACTGAGCTGCAAGGAAGCTTAACTTTATAAGATGTGCGTTGGGAAATTCTAGACTCTATATTTCATAAGATTATGCTTACATAGTTTACATGTATTCAGTATCTTAAGAGAAAGAAAAGGGTAATTAACATGGTTTGTGAGCCTGTTAAATTGAAAAATAAGACAGAAACGGTAAGCAGAAACAATTTAACCATCATTCTCTCTTAGTTTTCCCACCAACCACTCGCAGGTCTTAATAACGACAATTCATCTGTGTTATAAATACTGTCCTACTTATTTCCCATACAACTGCAGGAGAGAATTAATAAAGTTTCAGACTTATTAGGGATCTAGAAGTTTAAGCAATTTATCCAAGTTCCCTCAGACAGTTAATAACAGAGCAAAAATTAGAATTTGGGTTTTAGATTGATTTTCTTTGTACAAAAGCATTCTCAAACTTTGACACACAATGTTCATTGCAGAATCACTAGACAGTCCCTCAGAATTGGGGTTAAATGAAGAAATACACATTCTTAAGAAGTATTCCAGCTTTCATAGTTCACATCTGGATATACATTGTTTTAAGGCTGTTTGGATTCAAGCTCTTAAGTGATCACTTGATTTTGCAAAATATTTATATCAAATCGCTTTCAGGCCTGATGAATGCTAGTAGAGTAAATTTTGTTCTCATCCTTCTGAAAAGAAATCAGATGAAATCTGACCTCATTGTGTTTTACTGCAAACTTTTCAAATGTTAAAAACAGGTATTATCAAAATAATTATATAAAGTAGTTATTTTACATCATGCTGGGTTAATTTGATAGCTGTGTAGATCCTTAGCCGTCACCATTTAGACTTCAGTCCTAGAAACCAATCTCAAATTCCTTTCCTATAGGCAGTAACAACTTGTAGGCAAATGGAATTTCTGTTTATCCCATCTGCACCGTTATTTCATGTTTTTCTTCATCTGCATTATAAAACTTTACGAACTGGGCTGTAATACAACAATGTAGTTTACAGGCCATTGGTGTTGCTGCGATCAGTCTTTTGAGACGCCTGTGTGGACCTGATTCTGCAGGTAATGGGCTGTTTCAGTTCTGCTTGAGTTTTCTCTGCCATCTCCACCCTAGCGACAGCTGTGCTTTACTGTTGTCATTTGGAATATTTAAATAAAGGTGAAAATACTGATATTCAATATTCCTCCCTAACAAATAATTGGGGTAAGTAAAAAGAGGGTTTTCTTTGAAAGGCTCTGCAAAAATTCATGAGAATTTAGAACATTTTCATAAACTATAAATATATTTATAGATGGAACATTCTGCATGATGGTTCTGAATCACATTATAAAAGTTCCTTGTCAGTTTTAGTAAGCTTTGTTTTTGGCATATTAATTTTTTAAAAGAAACTGGCATACATCCATTTCTAAGAAAATGCAAAATAATACAAATAAAGTCATTTAGCTTCAATGAAGATACAGAATTATCTAACTCAGAGGTTAACAAACTGTAATCTGTGTGTCAAATATGGTCCTCTGCTAGTTTTTATAGGTAATATATTATTGATATACAGTGACTATCATTCATTTAGGTATATGTACATGAGTTTTAACAGTAGAATTGTGTAATTGTAACATATATGCTCTAAAATATTTGCCATTTGATCTTTTATAGATGAGGTTTGCTGATTCCTCAGCTCAGCAAATGGTTTTTATTTTTCACAGAATTCTTGTAGAGCTTCTTGAGAAAATATAGAAGTCTGGATCCCATATTTAAGCTAATTTCTGGTTGTCTGAGCAGGGGCTTACAGCTTTCAATATAATTTGAATTTGAATCAACAGAGGTTAGAAACTGCCATCTAACTTCCATAATAAATGTACATTGTCCATAAAGTACATTGCCTTTATTTAGAGGGTGGGTGGCCAATCAGAGAGATTCACAATTGTCAGCTATGGCCTCAGATAAAAACAAATGCATAAACATACAACTAAGATGACTTCTGTCTTTTCTCCATTGACCAAAAACATTTCCATAAGTGACTTGACATGAGACAAACTTAGAGAAATTGAGCACCATGTACAGTGTATCTATTACAGTTCTGAGGAAGGAAAAGATAATTGAATGGATATTTCAGAGAAGAAATTGCAAATGAATGTTTTGAACGGTGCCTAGATGCTTCATCTATAGGTTGGATTCAATGCTTCAGAAAGGGCCGATGTAGAGATAATCTCTTTGAAATTATTTTTTTCTTTTCCATAAGTCTGCTCAGTAATCAGAGTTTATCCATCTTGGATTGCCTCAACCCATTCAATCTAATAACATGTATTGATCCAGGCAGTCAATTCTATAAAGTGTTGAGCATGCCATAGTGAACAAGACTGACATGGGTCATGTTCCATAGACTATTTCAGTACAGGCACAATACAGTATAATAAATATTCTGGTAAAAGTGGTCAAGATGTACTCAGATTACATAATAGAGTTCTTTTACTCAGTCTGTCATGATCTGGGAAATTTTTTCAGACTAAATAAATAAATAAATTTTAAGTCGGGACATTTTGAAAGATTAGTATTGAGTGGGGGTGGAATGGGAGACTGTCAAAGGGAGAATAACAAGGATAAATTTGAGGAATGGCAGTAATTTTGGAACAACCAGCCCAGAATGCAAGATAGGTGTTGTGGTAGATAGGGTTAGAAATGTAAGGGGCATTCAGGTTTGAAGAGCTTTTTAAACGCTGTGTTGAGGAGTGTGGCCTTTCTATAAAACAATAGGAAATCCTAAAAGGGTGTGAATTGTGAAGTGACAGGATCAGAAGGCAAAAGTGTTATTGTGCTGTGATGTGGGAGAAAGTGTCCAGAAGGAGCATCTTGAGATAAATTCAATTGCATGTCTGGTGTACACTTTGCAAACCCAAAGGCTGGGCCAATGAAGTACAGAAGTGACTACAGTGAAGGAGAGAAACAGATGAGTTTCAAAGACAATTTGGAGACACAGCAGATGTAGGACATGGAGTTTGCTCATACATTGGATGAAAAAGGGAATCGGGGATGACGGAAGTCTGGCTCCATCTTTATCTAAGAAAAAGAATTTAGAATGCTTGATATTTCCCTATGGAATTTATGACTTCAATTTTATATCCCTCTTGCCTCCAATTCTGCTACTAAAGTAACCATAAGAAAACTGTGGCTCTACTGAGACCACCAATACAAAGTTAATTTGCTTCATGACCCTTGAGGAGAGGGCTGATTTGGAGGATTTCATTTTGTAAGTGGCTGGGGGCGCGCACTGAAATGAGCTGTGACATATTCACAACTATCTCAGTATTGCAAAATGTAGGAGGCAAAGGATATTTGCATACCTTTGCTTGCCAACCTTGGACAAGAAACCCCTTTCACCTTAAAAATCCATTCATCCTTCCAAATGATCCCACTTAATGTATGACTCATATCCATTCAACTGCTGTACTTGGAACATTTAAAGGATCCATGGGCCATTTACTTCTTTTAGAGATTGTTAGCAATGGTATCTTGGGGATTTATGCTTCCTTTACCATGTTACGTGAACTCTGAGGTGGGTCTTTGCCATTCATTTATCCTAGGCAGGGAAAAGCAAAAGAAAGAATAAAATAAAAATAGCGAGGGAGGCAATGCTCGTATTTATTGTTTGTACATTGAACATTGGCAAAACAGTATTCTGCATTCAAATGATAAATATTCACAGGGGATATATCATCTGTAGTATTAGCCAGTGGAAAAAATAGGTTTTATCTGCATTCATATTGATTCCAGGTTAGTCATACATCATCTTTATTGAAAATAGCACACGGTTTGCTATGAAAGCAATGTGTTCCTGCCTTCCCTTGCTAACTTGCTGCAGTTTAATTCCATACATTGTAAAGTGTTCTCTCTCACTTTCCTAGCCAAACATTAGACATAAGTAGGTGTGGAAATTGGAACTAGCTGAAATTAGCTATCCTATTTTAAAAATGGGAAAATAAAAAAAAAAAGCTTTTTTCCCCCTTGCTGTCTTTTCCTACTAAACTGTAATGCCTTCTGTAATATCATGCATAACTTCCTTTTCATTGGCTAATTTCTTACCTAGTTTCCAACTGTAGTGGAGATTTAATTGGCACCTAAAAATTTTATTAAATTCCTACTTCAACTTACTCTCACATTGAACTCTTTTAAAGACTCTTGTTTTTTGTAAATGTCGTGTGTTAACTATGAACCATTTGTTCTTGCTCTTTGTGGGGTCACTCCTCTTACCTAACAGTCTGAAGCATTTGCAGAGTTGTTACTCTTCAGGAAGGTTTGATCTGTCTGCTTGAAGGGCTGCTACCATTAACACACCTGTCCTTGGCATTTTCAAAAGCAATAAAGGATTTCAATATTTTTTGTTCAGTATTCCAGAGAGTAAAAAAAAACTTTTATTTGTTGAAAAAGATAGGTGGAATTCTCCAATCAATATCTCTTTTATTGGTCTCTGTAGAAAAACATACAAAAGAAACAATCCCTATCTTGAGAAGTTCTTCATAGAAAAAAAAAAATCCAAGTAGGTTCTCTGTTAGTGGATAAATTAAATGCCAACCATGATGGTACTAATTATAGACAATAGGTATTAGGAAAAGAAGATAATTCTAGGGGAGTCATAGGGAATGTTTAATATCAAAAATGGGGCATAAGTAGGAAAATGAGGGATGGATAAAACTGGGATAGGCAAAAAAGTATATAGAGCAGCGGTAGGGAGGGAAGAAAGGCAGTAGCTACTTTGAATAGGGACGCTGGCCGAAACAAGTTAAGTCAGCTTCCAGTTATGGTGGGAACTCCACAGAGTACAATCGTGCATGAGTCCCGCTCTCTCCTATACAGATGGGTATCTCCCCTTCTGGATTTAGGAATGGGTTTTATGCACCTTTGTGCATCTGACCTTAATTTGATAAACTATAGCTATAGTCTCAGTGTTTTTGATTTTAATTTTATTTGCTTTTCTAACTTCACCCGTGATCTTGGGCTCTTGGTGCCAACCAGACTTAGTTTTTGTTTTGGATCTCTTTTTACAGTAAATTTATGATTTGCTTTCGTTAACTTATAAAACTGTACCATTCTCTGATCATTAATAATGTAGAAGATGTAAGATAAAAACGTTTATCTTAAATTACTAAAGAAATTTTATACTTGATTATTTTCCTTTATATATATGTGTGTATATATATATATAGAGAGAGAGAGAGAGAAAACACACATCTCCCTCTAACCTGCTTTTATTTGTTATAAATTTCCAAAAGAAAGAAAATAGATAAACAAAATGTCTCTTCACCTTCAATTATCAGAGAAATGCAAATCAAAACCACTCCGAGATATCACCTAACCCCAGTTAGAGTAGCCCACATCCCAAAGTTCCAAAACACCAGAGCTGGTGTGGATGTGGAGAGAAGGGAACACTTCTACACTCATGGTGGGATTGCAAAATAATATAGCCTTCTGGAAAGAAGTATGGAGAATCCTCAAAGAACTCAAACTAGACATCCCATTTGATCCTGCAATTCCATTACTGGGTATCTACCTAGAAGAACAAAAATCATTTTAACACAAAGACATTAGCACTAGAATGTTTATCATGCCTCAATTCATAATTGCCAAGTCATGGAAACAACCCAAATGCCTATCAACCTTGAACAGATCAACAAACTGGTACATGTATATGATGGAATACTATTCAGCCATGAAAAAGATGGAAACTCTACACCTTTTGTATTAACCTGGATGGTGCTGGAACATATTCTTCTTAGTAAAGCATCACAAGGATGGAGAAGCAAGAATCTAATGTACTCAATTCTAATATGAAGGCGATAGATGAGCTAATACAAGATGGAGGGTAGGGGAAAGGGGGATTGGGAAGTCATGGTGAATGGCACATCTCCTGGGGGTGGAACAAATTACAAGAGGAAATTTACCTAACAACTGTAAAAAGTGTAACCTAATTCTTTGTACCCTCAATGAATCTCAGATAATAATAAAAAGATGGAGACTTTATATCATTTGCATTTACTTATGTGGAGCTGAAACACATTCTTCATAGTAAAGTATCACCAGAATGGAAAAATAAATATCCAATGTATTCAATACTAACATTAAACCAATATATAAACAATTACATGCTCATACGAACAATGAAACACAAATATAGTCTAATACTGGGGCGGGGGAGAAGGGAGGAAGATGATTGGCAGAAGGAGAGGGGACATGTGGTGGGATCTCACATAATGCGCACATCGCAAGGGTGAGTAACATGCCCCCTGGGTGAGGGGCTCTTATATAACTGGAACTTTAGCCTGGAAGTAAGAACTATGGAATCTAAAAATGTGTACTCTAATTTGAATTTCAAATAAAGGGGAAAAATGTGGTATATACATATGCAATCCAACTGAATGCTATTTGGTCTTAAGAAAGAAAGAAATCCTGTCATTTTCAACAATATGGATGAACCTACAGATAGGTTAATGAAATAAGCCATGCACAAACAACAAATACCACACGATCTCACTTACATGTGGGATCTCACAGGGTTGAACTTGTAGAGACTAAAATAGTAGCTACCAGAGGCTGAGGGAAGGAGGTGGGAGGGACATTTCTCAAATGAGAGAACATTTCATATAGCAGTGATATGTTCAAGAGAGCTATTGCACAAAATGGTGATTATAGTTAATGACCATGTATTCTGTTCTTGAAAACTGCTGAGAGGAGATTTTAAGTTCTAACCACACACAAAAACTTACAAATATGTGAGATTAATAGTATGTCAATTAACCTGGTAAAGCCATCCCACACTGTAAACATACTTCAGGACATCATGTTCTACAACATAAACATGTACAATTTTTCTTTGTTAATTAAAACAAGAAAGTAGGAAAGAATGTTCATAAGAATCGACAGTATGTTTTAAGACTTCTAGAAGCTTTAGTTACTAGAAGACAGCAAAGAAAGGGAAACCATCTTGCAAATGATAACTTTGGTATTCTGTCGGTCAGTTGATAAAGTATTATGCATTGTTCTAGGTTCTGGTCATATAGAAACAAGCACAGATTCTCCAGAGAGCGTGCGTGTTACTGTCAGAAAGAAGAAAATAAACACTGAGAAATAACTGGATGATTTAATTTTATATGCTATGAGTGTGCTTCATTAGCTAAGATGTTCAGGAAAAGTACCACTGAGGTACTACTTTTGAAGATGGGCTATGACATTGCAGGAGAGATAGGACAGATGAAAGGAATCAGTCATACAGTTGGGGAAGGAGGACAGATACTAGCAGGTGCAATAAACGTAAGGGCTATTAAGTAGGAATGAGCTCCATATGTGTGATGGACAGAATTAAGGCCAT
>NW_003852404.1:33437871-33438893 GCF_000181295.1 Otolemur garnettii
CCCCCTTCCCTCCCCTTCCCTCCTAAAATTTAATAATTCATTTGACCACAGAGTATTTCTTCTCTGAATGAACATGGTGGCCAATGACAGTTGTTGTTCAGGGGACCTAACAGATCTTTTTGTACTCAGGGTTCACATTTGCAAACTTTTTCTGAAATGTTTTTTTCCCCTGGTCCTATCAACTCTAAAAAATGCCCAAAGCCTTAATGGTGGAATCCCTGGCTGACTTTCATTATCTTGGCGGTTTGGTGTTTCAAAATTTTCATTTAGCATTCATGTTTTGCCGTCCACCAGCTTGATCAGAACTTGACCTGTTTCTTGAACTGGGTCTTGGGTTCCTGCTAAGTTCCTTCCTTCCAGTTAGGGCCTGCATTCCAGTGACCTCTGCTCTTACTGCAGCTTCGATTCTGCTGATTGTTTTCAATTATATTTTACTTTTGGCTTTAGTGAGGTACATGTAACTTCCTTTTTTACTGGCAAAATAAGTAGGAAAGCTCATTGAAATTAAGGGGCAACTACTGAAGAGAGACATGATAGGATTCACTTTAAAAGAGCTGCTTTTAAAGCATTTGTTTTATTATAAATTCATCTTACTAGGTCTACACTTTGAATTAAGTAACTTCAATGCCTTGACTATGGTGGGAATGAAGATAAAAATAAAGCCTAAGATTAGGGTGAAGAGAGATAAAAATGAAAAAATACATATGTGTATATTTCAGATTTCTCAATAAGTAGGTATTTTTCTGACACCCCATTTTTGGTCCAGTTATTATATTTGGATGTGTTGTGATATTCCTACCTACAACTTTGTGCTTACATTTAGAAGCTAATTGAAAGGCAGATATTTTGAAAGAGTAACTCAAACAATTTCTAATCCCGTGGAAGGATTTTGGCTTGAAGCAAATTCATCACTTATCAAAAATCAAAGTAATTTTTTTCTTCCTTTTTAATATTTAAAATGTGATAAAAACTTCTCTTTATTATTACATTTACCAGCAGGCTGAAAGTTTATGATGTTTTGC
>NW_003852404.1:33439765-33443969 GCF_000181295.1 Otolemur garnettii
GCAATTTTAAATAGTGTGAGATTGAAAACTGCATACAAACTGCATGGCCACCCTGTACATAATCTGAGTTTCTTACATATTTCAGCATAACTCATCTTCTCCAGAGAAGGAAAAAGCATATAATTTGAGAACTCTAAGTGGAGAGAAGAGTTTATCAACCTGAAACCTTCTAGTTACCTAAAGTGCTTAGAAAACATTTAGATCATTCCTATGGCTCAACCTAGGGGGACCTTTATCCTCCCTGAAAATTTATAAAGGCGATCTGACCCCCTCTAGCCCCCCCTTTAGAGATGATTCTATAGTCTTGTGATTCATTCCTCTCAAGTTCATAGATTAAATGAATTACAGAGCCCATAAGGACAGAAAATTACTACATTTATTATAGCAATTTCTGTAACAGTTGATAAAAATTAAAGTGAAAATAAAGCAATGCATCTTAACTATCTCTAAAGAATATTAGCAAAATCAGAAAGTCACCGTTCACTAGAACGTCAGAGTAGAAGATCTGTCGCTTAGACGTACCAGATGTGGGTACCCGGGCAGGCAGCTAGCTCCCCTTTCTACACGTCCTTACTTTTCCTCCATCCTAGGTTCTCATATTAAGTGGAATCACATCAGTTTCTACATCTTTGTGTGATGGAATTTATGTTTATGACTCCTCCACAAACCATGTAACCTTTGAGGACCAAGTTTTCCAGCTCTATTGTAATTTGAAACAAAATGGACATAGACAAATAGAGTATAAACGGCAGACTGAACTGCTGTCTCTCAGAATCACAGAAGTGAACCGTCATCCGTTAATTACTCTTCGTCTCTCTATCAGTACCTTTTACTCTACTCATCAGCACCTTCTTCTCTCCATCGTTCCCTCCCCTCGGTCCAGCCGGGGTTCCATGTATCTGCCAAAATGTTTTCTTCCATCATCAAGGCACACATTCCCTGTCTTCTGATATCACGATGCATTTAATTGTATTCCACACTGAATAAACTTTTAGAGTGCAGAAAAAAATAACTGACAATCATTTTTATAATAGAAAATGCATGATAGAAATAAAAATGAATCATAAAAATAAAACAGAATAAAAGGGAATCACTCTATGTTCCCAACATAAGAGCATAAGATGAAACACTTTCATGTAATTTATTTTATTGTTTAAATTTTAAAATGACTGTAGAAGTAAGTTCAGAGAGCTGTAAAAAAGGGTATCTGAATACCCATTACCCATTACTCACAACCTTACCACCTCGAAATAAGCACCATGGTGTTTATATTTTTACCTAAAATATACATTTTTACCCTGTGGATACATTAGGAGTCCAGGGTATGTTTTGGAGACCTTCTATATTGAGAGATGTGAGATGAATATTAAAATTGGGGGGAGAATGATTGTTAAAATATGGATTCCTGGACAGCTCCTCCTTGGGCTACACATTAGTATCTTTAGGTGATTTCTGTGTATGTTGAAGTTTGAGAACCCCTAATACAAATATATGGGTGTTCTGATTGTATTACCTCATTTTATTACATATTTTTTTTATGTCCTAGCATGTTCTTCTTCCAAATTCTCAGCTGATAATTTACCTGGGGGGAAAGACTTCAACTGTTTTCCGTCATTACACTGAAGTTACATTTGGTTTTTAATCAAAGTGTAACAGAAAGCTCAATAAAAACATCACTTTACCACGGCTAATGCTTGCCCTGAATCCCTAGAAAACACTATTGAGACCACACATATTGCACTCATCTTCCGTATCCTGCTGTAAAACTCACGGCCACATCTGCCCAGAGAGAGCCCCGAATGGTGCCCGAGCTCCGAGCACCGCAGGCCGCTTCTGCCGGCTCGTGGCAGGGCAGCGCTTTGGTGGCTGGCTGGTCCCGGGCTTTGCCACACAGCACGTTGCATTCCGACTCGGAAACAGATGAGATAATGCAAACGACAGACCATAACTGTCAGCAGGCTTCGGGAGAAATGAGTATTTGGGGGAAATGTGGTAATATTTGCGGACTTTGAAAATTTCTCCAGTTCACACTAATGACATGACTTGCTGGAAATCACTCTTCTGTCAAAGTGGGGCAGACAATACAGCGCTGTGTCGGGCAGTGCTTGGTGGAAGGCCGGAGGGAACGGGAACTCGGCTGGTTGCCTTTTCTGTTTGGCATCACATAACTCACTTTTTTTTTTTTTTGGCTGAAAAAGCAGAACCAAATGTTTATTTGGGTGCCACTCATATATAGCTGTCTTTCTATCTCTGAATGCCAGAATTACACATTATTTCGTAGAATCACTTTTCTGGCTCTAAGTAATGAAAAAACTAATTTTAAGGAAAGTGAGAGATTGTTTATATCCAAGTAAATCAGTGTAGAAATTTATCATATCAATGTGTGAACTTCATGGCAAATACTGAGCTAGGAGGTTTAAATATTTTTTATACTTGAAATGTAAGTAGTGAGTCTAATCTCCCGATAAAATTGTTTACTTACCTTTTGTGTTTACTTTTTTTTTCTTTCTTTTTTTGCAGTTTTGGGGCCTGGGTTTGAGCCTGCCACCTCCGGCATATGGGGCCGGCACCCTACTCCTTTGAGCCACAGGCACCACCCCCTGTGTTTACTTATTTATTGTCTTTCTCTATCACTGAGATACCACCAAGGTGTCTTTCACAGTAGATGCAGAGACTATACCCGTGGCCCTATCTTCCAGACATCCCAGAGCAGTATTATGATAGCAGCCGTGGTTGGGTCGTGCTTCTTTGCCCTTAGAGCAGCTCCCATTGCTCTCCTTACTAGATTCAAAGTCTTATATTTCATATCAACTAAAATGCTTAGTCAAAAGCATATCATTTAAGGCCCTCCAGGGATGAGGTTCTACCTTACCTACCCGGTCCTAGGTCTCTTAATTTTCCTGCATCCACTTCCCCACTTCTGAGATTTTGCATTTTCAATCTCCTCACCTAATGGTCCTCACTGTGCCTGCAGATCCACTTACCTTGCGTGCCCATGTCTTCATTTAAGACTTCCCTGATTTCCCTGGGTGGAAGGAGCTCTGTCTGTCCTTTGTGTAACTGCTTCGGGACGTTTATCACATCCTATTTGACGTCATCTTCTTGCTGTCTGCTCCTCATTTGTGCACATTTTCTCTAGCACTGAATGCTCAACAAGAGAGAAGTAACCTTGCTCCTCACTCAACCAAATACAAAATGAACGTCGCACATTTATTTATTGGAAAAATAACTGGATATTCGGCATAAAAACTCCTTTAGGGAGACTTGATTGCATTTACCTAGAAAAGGACCAAACACTTTCCAGAAAAAGATACTGCCTTTCAACAAAGTAAAGCTACTTTCTCTTTATGCAATTTTTTTTTAAATTGAATAGTAACTGTGTACATTAATGCACTTCTGGGGTACAGTATGGTGTTTTCACAAACAATCTGAAAAACTTCCATCAAACTGGTTAACATAGCCTTCACGTAATTTTCTTAGTTATTGTGTTAAAACATTCCTATTCTACTCATAGAAAGATTCACTTATACCCTTGTAAGATGAACCACAGAATCTTTATGCATTTTATGTGATACATATGTATTTCTAGAAATTTAGGATTCCACTGTTATATATGTGCTAACATTTTCCTGGTATGTGAATGATTCTGAAAGATTGAATGACTTGAATAAGGTAACTAACATGGGCCAAGTAAATGTATACGTCTAGCAATTAAATTATTTTAAAGAAAGTTTTCTATCTCCTTTTGCAGGTTTACTTAGTATTTCTAGAATTGTTTGATTATGGCTATCAAAATTGATGGCCTTTAAAATTCATCTTTCTCATAATAGAATCCAACCCAATTTAGTAATCGTAAAAAATCAATGGTGGGAAAGGTACTTTCTGAACTCGGAGTATACGCTGAAGGTTTATGAACATAGATTAAATATATGTACTAGAAAATTTTATGAAGGGATTTATGTAACTCTGAAGTGTGTATCATTTAAGTCTCCAAATTAGAGGTGAATTGTGAGAGTATAATCCGTAAATAAAATAACCTATGGTTGGCTCTGAACATAAAGTGTCAAGAAATGTTTTGATAACTGCATGGGTAATTGGGCCAAAATGGGCTATTAAAGTGTAAACCAGAAATGCTCATTATGCCATTCCAGTATTTTGAGACTGATGTAATGATTAAAACCAATACTCTCCTGTAGATTATCTA
>NW_003852404.1:33444115-33449591 GCF_000181295.1 Otolemur garnettii
TTTTTTTTTTTTATTGAGAACTTTCCTTATACCAGGGAACCTGTGTTTAGGGAAATGGAAAGAAATAACACATAGGGTTTGACTTCTATATGCCTAAATTCAGACCAAACTAGTACAAGGAGACATTATTTCTTTAGAAGGTATTCTAGGTTTACAATTTTTTCAATTTTGCCTTTCCATTTCTCTCACTACTATATGGGAAAATCTTTAAATCTTTAAAAGTGACACATCTTTTTTTCAAACCTATATATAAGCACACACAAAATCTCTCAAATATGCACATTCTATCTATTTAACTTTTCCCCCCTATTGAGCCCCACATGGGATTAAAATGAATTGATTCTAAAAAACAGACCTATGGGGATCTGGCTACTCTTTCTTTCCCTTTTTATTTTTCTCTTTCTTTTCTTCCTTCTTTTAATTTTTGTTTTTTTTTCTTAAGTGACTAATGGTCTGACATATCAAGGCATTTAAAGTAGGTGCCCTGTAGGGGATCTGTATAGTCACAGTGAGAGGTGGTGTTCAGATGTTATGACTGATTGACGTTAATAAAGAGCATGATCCCTTTGGAATAGATTTCTCCCCAACTTCTGGATGTGCCTCCCAGGAGCTCAACACTGGCTTGACAGACAGGTGTCAACTGTGAACAGACATATGTAACTGAAAACTCAGTGAGGAATGGAGCTATCTTCAATTCTGACTCAGAGGACAGAAAAAAGCAGAGAGAGAATTGTGTCATTTTCACTATATCTTCCTCTGAGAGCAGGTGGATAGAAACTGCAGTTTTTCAAAAGAATTCTATGAAAAGATTTTTTTCACTGCTTGTCATTTAGATTTTGTACCTGTGTGTCAATGCTTTCGATGTATCATTAGTGAAAAGCCTCAGTTGTAATTATCTTGAGATATGTATCTTCCTGAATTAAACTCAAATGGAGATATAACTGACTGATAACTACCTTTTTTGGGGAGAAACTTGGGGCCAAAAGGAGGGTAGACCACACGTAAGAGAAATAGAAATTTGACAGCAGAGGGACATGCACAGCATGGAAGGAAGGCAGAAAAGGAACTCTGGCATTTCCAAGGACAAGCCTTGCTTACTGAAATTTTCTCAGGGCTGCAGAGCTTAATCTCTATCTGTTACCCTGAAATTGTAGGGAATGAATCAAAGCAACAGAGGGAATAGTGTGATTCAAATATTATGGGTAAGACCTGTGAGGGGAATGACATTTTGCTTGCACATCCTTGGAATAAGCAACAGAGCAAAAGAGAGGACAATTGGAGAATAGAATAAGACAACGGAGAGAGAAAAGATGAAAGTGATGTGGCCAAAACCCAAAGCAGATGTCCTAATGGAGATGTCAGGATTTTTGACAATGAGCCACCAGGCACTG
Organism: Otolemur garnettii; assembly: GCF_000181295.1. NCBI lineage: Eukaryota > Metazoa > Chordata > Mammalia > Primates > Galagidae > Otolemur > Otolemur garnettii. The sequence continues at coordinate 33,445,507 of NW_003852404.1, forward strand.
ACTAGGTAGCAACAGATTAGCACATAAGACTCTTAGCTCTTGCTTTGAGGTTAGAAGACTTTCTGATTCCCCCCTCTTTTTGTTCTGGTGGGTGTAAGTACAATACATATCAATATGTACAAGTGATTATGAAAGTTTCAATATACACGAAAGTCAAGAAATGTGAGATCTGCATGGACAGAAACAAATGAAGCCCTCCCAGTGACACCGATAAGCTGAGCAAGTTGAAATTTGAGTGGGTGGATCGGAAAGGATACTGTTGACTGTTTCTTGGAAGTGAAATAATGGACCATAAAGTCTGTCTCAAAGTGTTCACAGTAACCCACGTATATATTGTCTCCATTTGGAAACATTCTAGAGCTAGCCGGACCCTTTGTGAAAATCAAATTAGCAGCAAACTACATTCCGTCTGTGCACACTTTTCTTCAATGTACAAAGTTTTATTCTTTATTCCTAGTAACTAGTAATTTTTTTCCTGCTGGTATATATAACTTACAAAGTACCACATAAATTAACAGTTTAGTTACTGAATTTTGATATTTGGCATTAATTTAAAAAGCCTTCTTAGATAAAGCAGCAAACATAAGAACAATATTAACCTCCAAATGGTTGGATTTGATTGTAGTCTGATTGACTTCACATCAATTGATAAGAGATAGTAATACGAGAAACTTTGATGACTACTCTTGCAGCTGAGTAATATAAATTTTCTATTTTATTTTATATAGTTCATTACAAAAATGGACATCTAACAATGTCTGTTCCAACAAACTCTACAAACGAAAGAATAAATGACTCTTTCTAAAATGGCTGATATTAAACCCCACTCTTCAGTCAGCCTATAGGTACCTGCCTGTGGTACCATTATTAACCTATCTTTCAGAAATATTAGAGTTTTGTTCTTTTGGCTGTAATATCAATTCTAACACATAATTTTTCATTTAATACTTGTTATAAAGCTTTTAGTAAAAATTTGTCCTTATTTTAAGTGCTTACAAGTAGCCAAGTTGCGGTAATCAAAATTTTCCCACTCAGGTTATGAAAGCTTTATACATGTGTTCTCTGTAAAATGATACTGTCTCAAATGCAATACCACCAAAAAGTGGCCCACCCCTGCAACAGGAATTAGCATTAGAGAAAGTCTCTGTATCTCAGGTAATACCCGTTCTGTATGCTGTCACCCTAATGGGGCGGTAACAGAGTGGGCGTGACTGTGGGGCTGCATTTGAACTTTCTGCCAGGCAGGCTCCCTTACTGTTCTCTAAATGTACCACACTCATTACTGTGGGTAATGACTAGAAAATGAGCATGGAGAGCAGGTGTGGTCTATAGATCTTTCAAGACTCCTGTTAAAGTTCCTCCTCCATTGTTAAACCTTTCCTGTTCATTCCAACTCTCTGATCTCTCCTTGTTCTCAGTGCCTGTAACTCTTTTCACATTCTCCCATTATGGTTTTTAATCGTGTGCTGTCTCAACCACTTGGTGAGTGCTTCTGGTGTCCTGTGCTGTAATTGCTCATTCTAAGGAGGAGGAGATTGCTTCTTTAACATCTTTTGTCTCCCCTATGGGGTCTACCAAAGGGCCATTCCATTACTTGAATAAATTCTATACTTGTCGAACAAATGAGGTGGAACGACTATTAAAGATTTAAATAGTTTAAAATTAATGTTTTGTCTTAATGAACAAGATAGTAAAATGGGCTAATTATGATTAAACATCTGATGGGATGGATAGACAATGGGTTACAAGGAAGGTAGCATTTTTAAACTTCAAGAACATATGAAATGAATACATATTATTAAAATACAGTGAATTCTGTCTGGATCAATAGGAAGAGAAGGCATAAAGTGGATTTTTGCTTCTTTAGTTCTTTTTCTCTGAAGTGTTTGGAAACGATGACGGTCTGTCTGTTGCTCAGTGTGCTGGGGGACACTGTAAGTTGAGAAATGATGGACTGAGGAATGACGGACTGTGTACACTTCTACAATGATAGGTTTGCACAGAAGACCTAAACTAAATTGAAAGCATAGAGGAATGGAGTTGTAGGTTTAGCTAATAGAAAAGTGAAGCATAAAACATTATGTCACAGGAACACATTACAGTGTGTCACTTCCTCAGTGGGAAAATGGGAGTTTTCTAAGCACATGTGGGTCATCCTTTGGCCTCAGGATATTGCAGTAAGCATGAAGAAACTCTGTCTCTGGCATCTAATCTTGCGATCTTTCTTGGGATACCTTAACTTTCTCAGTTTTAAAATGGACTCAATACTGGACCCATTTTTCATTCACTAAAAATACTTTTTAGGCCAGGAACCTTTCTAGGAATTAGGGGACCCAACAGGAGACAAGAGAGATAAAATCTTTCTCTTGTGGATCTTCCCATCTGGGGTAATACGTGTGTGTGTGTTGGGGAGTGAGTGTGTAGGTAAGCTAAGGTGTCAAGATGTTACCGGAATTTCTCTGCCAGGTCCTTGGCTTCAGGAAATGAATTTACAGACCACCATGAGTAAGTGACAAGACAAATTTTATTGCAGATAAAAAAAGAAGAAAAACAAAGCCTCCAGTGCAGCAGAAGGGGTCCCAAGTGGGGGGATTTTAGCTCGTATAAAGGGTTATAAGCAGCTTCTTCTTCTCTGGAGGCAAGGAGCCTTGGGGAAATGAAATGTATATCTAAAATATGTCACAGTTGATTAATTTGAGTTCTCTGTAGATCCTGGTTATCAAGCTTTTCAGAATTTGCAAACCAATCCCTTATATCACTGGGCAAGAGAAATGAATAGAATCTTCTCTAAAGAAGATAGATGAATGGCTAACAAGTATATGAAAAATGCTCATCATACCTAACTATCAGAGAAATGCAAAGCAAAACTGCCCTGAGATATTATCTAATCCCTGTGAGAATGGAGCACATAACAAAATCTCAGAACGGCAGATGCTGGAGAGAAGGGAACACTTCTACACTGCTGGCAGGACCACAAACTAATACAGCCTTTTTGGAAGGAAGTATGAAGAATTCTCAGAGAACTCAAATTAGACCCCTCATTTGATCTTGCAGTTCCATTACTAGGATTATACCCAGAAGAAAAAAAAATCCTTTTATTATAAGGACATTTGCATTAGAATGTTTATGGCAGCTCAGTTTACAATCACCAAAATGCGGAAACAGCCTAAATGCCCTCCAGACCAGGATTAACAAACTGTGGTCTATGATAAAGTGACCAGATGTTCCACTTTTGGCGGGACAGTCCTGATTTTTAACAATTTTTCCCACGTCCCACAGTGTTTTAAAAAAGTCCCAATTTTTGGAAAGAATGCACGACAAGCTAGGGAACAGAGAACAGGAAGGGAATATACGGTTTTTGGCTGCTGAAAAGGTTAATGTAACTCCATTTGGGAATGAAGAGGTTAATGTAACTTCATTTGGAAATGAAAAGGCTAATGTAAACTCCCTACTCCCCTCCTGGGCAAGGTATCTGAAGGAGACTGGCTCTGTCCCTCACTTCTAGGCAAGGACAATTAGCTCAAGAGCCAAACTGTCTGGAACAAACAAATAGCTCCCCCCTTTCTAGAGGGTTCCTAACCATAAACAGCTCAGTCAATAGCAGCCCAGCCGGACAAAACACTCCATGAAATTCCTCTATGTGCTTTGAAAACCTCAGTTTGCTTCACTAAGGGGTTGCCCTTCCTCCAGCCATGCTGAAGGGAAGAGTGGCCCAGGTATATGCTTGCAAAATAATTGTCTTTACATGTGTGTGGTGGTCTCTCAGTGGTAATTCTGGTCCCAACATTGCCATGTGGCTATTTTGCCAGGATATGAATTTTATATTATTTTTGTTAATTTTATAATGTTAAACTTTAATAATAACAAATAATTGTTGAGAACCGATTATCAAGAACTGCTTATCAAAGTTCGCATTGTTGATCAGTTGTTAGAATTCAACCACCATTATTTGGACTTAATGAACAATGGCATTTTTTGGCATTGGCAACCATGAAAAAATTTTGTAACTGTCTCTCAGACGATACACATTGTACTGTGTGCTAGTGCTAGTGATGTCAACAAGTGATGTCAAAAAATCAGCTATT
>NW_003852404.1:33450690-33455152 GCF_000181295.1 Otolemur garnettii
TAAAATATGTCAGAGCCATTAGTGTCAGAATTTAATTTTAAAATTGCCATTGTGTAGGTAGGAATGTGGTCTTGTTTGGGGCTTTCTGCTCCTCCCAAGGATTAGCAGCTTAGGTGGAACATTAACCAAACTTTGCTTAGCTCCAGAAAATGGAGTATGTGTCCAGCCCTAGGTGAATGGGACCTGCATGGAAAATATCTAGAATACAGATATTTAATAATAGCTATTATTGATACTATGCTATGCATCCAAAATTTTACATACATTTTTTTCTTGTAATAATACTTATTTTAAAACATGATTCAATTGATTTGGCAAGAAATTAATTTTGGAAGTATTCAATGATATCACCTTCAAGTGATAGAACCTAGATTAAGTATTCACTCCTAAGAATTATTGTTTACCTTCCTCTTTTCTTGGCAGTGCCTTTTATGACAAATCACATCATAGACTATACCATTTGTCCGTATTTTAGGAATTATAATCCAACATGAACTAAACAGGAATTTTTCTAATAATGAGTGATATTGAGCACATGCCTCCAGCACCTGCATAACTGTGTCATTCTATCCCCTGAGAGTCATTCCATCAATGAATGAGTGAGTGAATACGGTCCTTTTTTTATTACTGTTCTCTTTTTGTTATTCAGTAGCATTACTATCAATTCCCATCTCCTTTGTTGAGTTTGTCTTTTAGCCTTGCAGAAATGAAATGATTTTTGTGCAAGTCTTGTAAAAGACATGTTTTACTGCTATAACCTCATTTGATACACTTGAGCAGGGACACTAGAGGACTTCAGTGTGGCAATAGGCCAGTGGCCTGGTGTACCTGGTGTACAAGATTCCTTTGTCTTCTCAAGGCCAAACTGTGCACAGATGGATAATGGAATTCAGCCTTGTCAGGAGGAGAGGTCTCCAAGACAGGGCTTCCAAAATTTCTTTTACCAAAACTATATCATTTAGAAATCTCTTACATAACAGCAAGAAGTGCTTCCAGTTCTGTAATCATCTAGCTCCGATTGTAATTTTTTCTGACACCAGCACTTTCTTGCTACAGTATCCATGGGTCAAGTGATAGTGACATTCCCTGCACATTGAAGGCCTGGAAGTATGACCGGTCTGCATGGATGCACTGCCAGAGAATTTCTCCATCATCCTGCAGATGGCCTGTAGCGCAGTAACTTTACTTTGTTTACAGCTCAACTAATACCTACATTCTATGTGGTATAATATTCTAAAGCGCTTTGTTAGGGACTTGGTAAGTAGATTTGAGACCAAGTCCTAAACACTTGAAATGTTAAAACAATTAGGATTTAGTGCTCTTTGCTCTATGAGGCAAAAACTTGCTGTTATTCTCTTTTGTAAGTGATTGTAGTGGCTCTAAGAATATGGCACATGGTAAAGTTTTGATACATGTATTTATATGAAATGAATAAAACACCATTAGAGCTCAACTCTGTGAATTTCAAATGAATAAATTAATGCTCATGATGAGAATTCCAGAAGTATAGTCAAAAGAATCGTAAATTTATGCCTAGAAAAAAACCCTTAAATGTAATATCACCTCTCTATAAAGGGTATCCATAAAGTTCGTGTGCAATTTAATAAAGAACCATTTTAAATTGCACACAAACTTTATGGACACCCTCTCTCAGCTATCTACCAATGTATCAATCTACACATATCTTCCAAGCTCGTAAAATGTTCCACATTTTTTGTTTCATTTTGATCCTATTAACATTCCTGGAAGACAGGTGGTAGGGAGGGTATTATTATTCATTTTCTAGATTAAATGGCAGTAAGAGTTCAATGTAACTTTCCCAAATGCCATAGCTGGTACACGGCAAGCTGGAAGTCAAGCTCAGTTCTTGTTATTCCTGGATTGGGCTCCTTCCAGCACAGTAATGGTGTCACCCTGCCCTTTTCCACTGGCAACTGTGTTTTACTAAATTGGGGTACAATGCTCTCCAGATTGCTATTCTAGAATCTGGAGGAACATACTTGCAATCACTCTTCAAGTCTTTTAGGTGGTACCTCTAAACTCTGAATGTTTACATTTCTAAAAAAAAAAAAAAAAATCAGTGCTAATCAATGACCATAATTTAAAGAATCCGATTGGGTCTTGTCTTTCTGAATGCTACCGCAGAGTATACACGGAATCAGGGACAAGCAACTAGGTGGGAGTTGAAAGGGAAACAAGAATACAAAGCCAGACAGGAGAGCGTGCAGGTAACACAGACATTCATTCACAAGTGGTGTCTGGGCAGTGACTGTGTAAGCTCCGTACAGAGAGTTAGAAGTCTGCCCTGGGTAGCTTGCTGACAAAAGTTGTCTCTTAAGTGTGTTTTAGTCCATATGGTAGAATACATTTCTGGCAAGAGTCTTTTCTAAATAGAAGGGTTTTTTTTTAAGGGGACTGGAACAGATTTCACAGGTGATACCCTGACTGTGCCCAGGGCAGATGTATTACTCTGCAACAAGAAGTTGATGTTTAACCTCTGCTTGGCCTCAGAAGCCTTTCAGTGGTAGGAACCAAGCAATTTTGGATATTTCAAGCTAACGTACCTTCAAGCCTCAAGGCTGCTTGCTGTATCACTTGAATATCATTCCTTTTGTGCAAAATCAAGCCCTTTAGAGTCTGGCAAGATGTTTTTTAAAAATGGACTATTAGAACTCTGATGTTCCTTTCATGGAAATAAGGCCGCTCCCCACAAGCTGACCTGTGAGACTGACAGAGTTGTGCATGTCGTCAGCTCAGAGTGGCCTTAGAATAAATGTCCTTATTACCATGCCGTGTTTGCAAGTTGTTCCTGCTCATTGGACAAAGACAAATGGATAAAAGCCAAATTTGTGTATATATATAGTTTGGTTATGCGACGTGGAATTTGCAATAATAAAGAAAATGACTTGAATGTTATATTACATGCATTTCATTAGCATCTGACTCAAAGATCTACGTAAGCAAAATGAGTGACGTACTCTAAAATATCTACCTTTTTCTCTTATATTTTTGCCCCATATGTCTATTCAAATAATCTCAAACAAGGACTTTGGAAATAACTTGCTTTTTCTGGTTACCTCCATGTTAAAGGTCCACGTTCCTGATGTGATTACTCTGGAACTTCTGAAAATCCCTGGAAAGATGCATTATCAGTGCATGAGATTTTGTTTCTTAAATATCACGCCCTGATGCCATAAAACCTGAGCCTACCTTTGTCTTCTCTTGGTCTCATGCCTTGTACCACGATGGGAAATCTTCTCTTCTGTTTATCATGCCTGTTAAGTACCACATGTATTTTCTGAACAGCTCTTTATGACATTGTAATTCCTCACTGTTCTTACACTGTATCACCAAATTCAGCCTTTCACATGCATTATTATCTTTTACTTCGTATACATGAGGTTTGCCTCTCAAGCTAGAACATCAGCTACATTAGTTGGACTCATATTTGGCACTTATTCCCAGAAGGGGCACAGATCCAAGGATGTTAGAGTTGTTGTCTGGCCCAGGCCTCTTCCTGCAGGCTTGAGGAAATAGGAGCCCCGTAAATGTTAATGTCTTATTGAAGGTGTGGATTAGTGAGTTGGTGGCAGAATCAGAACTCTAGAACTAGTCACTGAGCCTTCTGCCAGTCCACTATTCTTTTCGCCAACTATGTCACAGGTGTCCAATAAGCACTTGATAGGGATGTTTTGACTTATTCAGCGAGAAGCAGCTCTTTCTAGTTTGTCAACACTGATGGCATGTGAGTGAAACCCTAGTAGCCATATATACACACGTATATATGTGTGTTTGTGTATATGTATATATGTGTGTGTGAATATATATATGATGCAAGTCACATTTATAAAATATAAAATTTGGGGCTTCATGAAATTTGAAAAACGGTATTCAGTTATTAGGGCCTAATGCATTTTAACACAGTAACATTTTTCTCCCATGTTAAAATTGTGAGGAATCATGAAAATGATGAGGTTTGCTGAGAAAATGTCATGGAAGGCAGCCATGTTAAACAACATTAAACGTTCTTATAACACTAAATGTCATAAGTCAAAATTTAGATTGAAGATTTAAAGTAGCAATAAAACCATTACTTCAGATCATTTCTGCTTCAGTTAATAGACATCAATTAAACCACTTCAAGGACAAAAATTGTTTGGGAGATGTGGGTTAGATTCCTGGGTCATTGATTAATCGCCCAGCCCAGGAAGATTGATTTGGGCTTAGGGTAGCAGTTCGCATTATATTCTTTGTTGTTATGTCAAGAGCAGGGACTCTCTGCTGGCGGTTTTTTTTTTTGTTATTTGTTTAATTTTTAAATTATTTATATTTAGAACAACACTTCAAAACTGGTGAGCAATTCTGCCGTTGACTTTTACAGTTTTCTGTTTAATTATATTCACACAATAAAAGAGATAACTTGGGACTGACTATTCCTGTTGTTAATAATTCTATTCATAAT
>NW_003852404.1:33456456-33457487 GCF_000181295.1 Otolemur garnettii
CTGCTCAGAGCACAGAGGGTTTTATTTGGAGCTTGAAGAGCTAGTAATTCAGACCATAAAGTGTAGTACTTTAGCAGCAGAGTAATTTCAAGCCATTTCTAGGCATAACCTGCTAATTTTATAGAAAATAACAATGAGATCCAGAGAGACTGCATGGATTGGTCAACATTAAACATCTTCTTGACATTGGACAAGGTAGATTGCCATTCAAACTGTATTCTGCCTACAATACAGCTGTTTTAAAAAATTATCCACCCTAAACATTATTGAATATTTTTGGTCTTAATGTTTTGACCATAATCCTAAGCAATAATTATTGTACTATGAAGTGGCAACCTTAGATATTATTCAAATTGCTGTTTATTTTAATAACAGAGGAATGGTGCCATCTTAAAAAAAGTAACAAAGAGCTGTACAAGCTTGAAATTTTCATTTAAGGTGTTTCTCATCTAGAGAATATCCTCTTAAATAAAAAGCTATTTTAATAATTAGCACTCCATGCACAAAAGGACACTGTTAACAAAGGGAAATTACAAAATATCTTAAATTAACATATCAAAAGAACACACATTGTTCTGTAAAAATCACAGCCCCAAGAGAGAGGCAGGTATAAACAATTAGCAATGATGTCACTCTTAGGTTACTGGTGTGTGTGGATTATAAGCTTGAAGCTTTAGAAAAAGATAACATTTTCAGGACCAAATTAACCAATCTTCCCTCAGAGAGGGAAATAGAGTTTCTGTCGTTAACCACTGCTTTCTAGCGCCAGATGATATCCATTTTCTACATGAATCGATCCCTAAGGAAAAGCTAGTTCTGAGAAAAATGCCCTGTCAGTTACAGTGTGCACTAGTAACAGTATGACTTTTTTGGGGGGGGGCACTTTCCTTTTTTGGTAAAAGGATTCCTTTTGTTATTGAAAATCTGTTAAAAATGCAATCCCACATTTTATAATCTGAGTGAAAGAAAGACTCAAGGTGGGGCAGAGTTCAGCATAATTGGGGTACTGAAGGTTTTGAATATAAAGGGAT
>NW_003852404.1:33458136-33458978 GCF_000181295.1 Otolemur garnettii
ACTGTGGACCTAAATCCTCGAGAAGAGACAATAGATTAATTTACACTATCCAAGGTCAAATTCAAGCCCATCTTTGGGGTGCTTGTGGAATGTGCCTTTCTCTTTGCTCTTGACCTGATCTGTGAAGGCCAGGCAGTCTTCTTTCCTCTACGGGACTTGACTTTACATGTCTGTGCTACGTTCACTCCAGGCTCCTCCCCAAGGCCGCATAGACATGGTAAAGTGAAATGAAGCTCTACTGTTTCTTTTAACGAAAGGTTCATTTCCCAAATTCTTATTTTTGCCTCTGCATTGATATCTCCCGAGGAGTATTAATTATGATTTTTGCATGAATTTGAAAGAAACTCTATCCATGTGGCCCTGAAACAAAATAGTTCTGCATTACTTCATCGTGAGTTAATCCGTCTTAGGTAACATTACACCTTGGATAGCAATAAGAAATGTTGTGCTGTTCAGTTCAACTCCTTTTTATAGTGACCCTCTAACTCATCTCATCTCATCTCTGAATGTCCTGCAAAATACCACTTAGAAAGTATGTACATACATCTTTATAAATACATATTTATATGTATCTGTATATATTTACCAAAATGCTTACTGAACAAAAACGTTATTTTTCCCAGTCAAGCAATATTCTTCGGAGTCAATACCCAGCTGAGTTACCAGACCGAACACTTAACTTATTAGTGTGAAATTCCTGCATGCAGGTTACTTTATGTCATTCAGATCTCTATACACAGGAAAACAAACAAAACAGATGTTACTTGCCACTTTAAAAGGACAGCTTTTGCAATCTACTAATCTGAATTCATGAAAATCTATTTCCAGATTCCTTGCTTCTC
>NW_003852404.1:33470048-33471483 GCF_000181295.1 Otolemur garnettii
CAGATCTTTGAGGGCTGCAAACTCTTGCCTCAAAGTGTTGAAATCCTTGGTCATTTTATCTTTGAAATTGTTGAATACTTGAGACATCTTTTGAATAATTTCTTGAAATTATAATTTTCTCTTTTCCTCCATTCTGTTGATCTTGCTTGCTATCTGGACGCTGAACTCGATTTCTGACATCTTGGCCATTTGCTTACAAATGGGATCTTGTGCTGTATCTATCATATCATTCCTTTGGGGAATTGTTCTACTATGATTATTCAAATTGCCAGAGTTTTTCTGTAGTTTCCGCCCCATGTTTGTTTTTCACAATTACCTAGATGGGCAGATAAGGTGAAATTGGATTGGGAGTTCCTAGGGTTGTGGTTAACCAGCCCTTTGTCAAGGATCTGGGGCTGATTGCTGCAGCTTTTACCACACAGCTTTACAAAGACCCATATAATATTACAGTCTGAGGCTGAGGAAACCTGCTTGATGTGGTGGAGTTAGGGGGCTCTGTCTTATGTTCAGCTGGTTTTTATCTGATCCTAGTGGATCTGTGACTTTGGTAGTCTTAGCTGTGGAGAGATACAAGCAATTAAGACAGCCAACGCCCTGTGGATGTCTATTGGAGGAGGAAAATCAACCATTCCCATTTCTACACAACCAAGGTATCAACTGAGGGGGTCTTGGGAAATTGGCCCAGGTTAAGAGTTTCAATACAATAGACCCCGTCTGTATGAACTCTCAAGTGGGAGAGTTCAAAAGGTCTCCAGCAACCAGAAGGCAGAGGTCTACTAGCTGCTCAAATTTGGCTCGCTCTGATGCTCTGTGCAGTCAAAAAGGCTCGCCTGGTAGCAGGGTTGGACCAGGGGTCTGAGTCTCTTTCTCCACTCTGTTCCTCTTTCACGGTCAGTCGCTTCTGGCCCAGCAGGGCTGAAGTCCTGCTCCTTCCAATGAGCTGGTATACTGGGAGTTTGTGCCTGTCCGAGTCAATGAAAGGTCAATGCCCCCACAGCCCAGCCACTACCCTCTGCTGCCAGCTGGTTGGGGGAGCCGAGGCTTGCCTGCCTCAGGTATTCAGTAGGCAGTGGCTAGTGTTCCACCTGGTCTCTGTCTAATCCTGAGGGTAGCAGGTCAGTGAATACTTTTCTCCCACAGCCACTGAACCTTTGCCCCTGCGACTCTGCAGCACTGGTATCCCTGTAGAGTGAGTTCTGGTTTCCTCTGGGAGATCACATAGTTGGGAAGAGTCTCTTCAAAATTAAACCCTGGTGGGCTCACTCTATTGAAGTTGGGTCTTTGTGGGAAGTGACCCTATGTAGCTCCCAGGGTGACTGCTGCAGGCAGGGAGTTCTGGCTGTAGGAGCAGCTCTGGGAGCACAGGTACACGGATCCAGCAGCAGGGCTGGGGATGCTGCAGCAATTCTGGCAGTCCCTGGCACCAGGTGTCTTC
>NW_003852404.1:33472480-33473880 GCF_000181295.1 Otolemur garnettii
CTCTCACATGTGGGGTTAGACAATAGGTCCCCATTTCATGGCTCACCTGTAGAAAACCTGTAGAAATTGGCTTTCTTGGAGTTGCAGAGGTAACCTGCAGATATCACTCTTCTCTCTCAGCTTGGCTCCCAGTCTTCAGCTTAATCGGGTATTTACTAGACTTTATCCTTCCTTCTGGATGGGAGCTTCTGTTGGAGGCTAACTCTAGTCTGCCATCTTGCCCCCTCCCCCCATAGCTGTGTACATTAGTGCAATCAAGGGGTACAATATGCTGGTTTTACATACAATTTGAAATGCTTTCATCAAACTGGTCAACATAGCCTTCACCATATTTTCTTAGTTATTGTGTTAAGAGGTTTATATTCTACACCTGGTTAATTTCACATGTACCCTTGTAAGATGCGCCATGGGTGTGGTCCCACCAATTACTTTCCTTCCACCCATCCTCCCCCCTCCCCTCCTCTCCCTCTCCCCTTTCCCCTTCTTCTTGGGCTATAAGAGGATGGACATAAAGTCTGTGTGCAATTTGATATGTTATACTATTTCAACTGTGCATATTAATATTCTTCTATATGCATTCAAATAAACAATTTACAAAAATTAATAGATTGCTGAATTTGATAATACATAGTAGTTAAATTTTGCTTTGTAACAAAACATCCTAAAGTTTAGTAATTTTATCAGCTTATGATTTTGTGGGCTGACAATTTTTGTGGAGCTCAGTCCTTATAATGTGGCAATGCTTAGCTGATTCCTGCATGGCATGGTTGGGCTGTCTGCAGCCAGCTTCTGTATCAACTGCTGGATTACCTATTCTAGGATACGTAGCTGAGACATCATATCTACGGTCTTTTGGGTATTTCATCATCCAGCAAGCTACCCTGGACTTGTTCACATGGCCATGGAGGTTTTCCAAAAGTACCCAAAGAGAACAACTCTCAATACATAAGCACTTTGAAAGCTTCTGTTTGCATGACTTTTGCCAATATCCCATTAGTCAAAACAAATCACATGGTCAAACTCAGAGTGCCATCCGCAGAATACTCAGTTATTTGGCAGGGTGTCAAGAATGGGGGAGGAGAAATCTTGTAATGAATTAACTACACTATAAAGCACTGTGTTGTTTCAAATATAAAACGATGTTCACTGCTTGTTAATCTGAACTATTATTCTTAAGTATTCTACATAGTAAGATGCTAAATACATGACTAAGCCTCCTTGCGTCAAAGTATTTCAGTTAGTCAATCTTGGTGTTTGAAATCCAATCTAAAATTATTATTTATGATTTCAGATTAGATAATTCTAGGAGATCACAGGAAAATCCTACTTCTGCTGACCCATATGCATATTCAACCCTGTGTTATTGTATTTTTACCTTGAAAATCGGTAATTGGGTGGCT